>NW_027621320.1:0-30007 GCF_964198595.1 Lampetra fluviatilis | reverse complement strand
CAAATTTTGACTTTTTTGAGTGCACGTGCCAATCTGCTGGAAAAGCCTGTGGAAGTTTCACGGCGTTCGTACGATATTTGGCGACGCAAAAATGAGCGATTTCCCAGCTCGATGGAATTCGGCGCGACAGAAACGATGCCCCGTACCGCACATGAGAGCAATCCGGCCAATTTTCTCCCGTTTGATGGGGTCTATGTGTAAAAATTTTTGACTTTTTTGAGTGCAGGTGCAAATCTGCTGGAAAAAGCCTGTGGAAGTTTCACGGCGTTCGTACGATATTTGGCGACGCAAAAATGAGCGATTTCCCAGCTCGATGGAATTCGGCGCGAGAGAAACGATGCCCCGTAACGCACATGAGAGCAATCCGGCCAATTTCTCCCGTTTGATGGGGTCTATGTGTAAAAATTTTGACTTTTTTGAGTGCAGGTGCAAATCTGCTGAAAAAGCCTGTGGAAGTTTCACGGCGTTCGTACGATATTTGGCGACGCAAAAATGAGCGATTTCCCAGCTCGATGGAATTCGGCGCGAGAGAAACGATGCCCCGTAACGCACATGAGAGCAATCCGGGCCAATTTCTCCCGTTTGATGGGGTCTATGTGTACAAATTTTGACTTTTTTGAGTGCAGGTGCAAATCTGCTGAAAAGCCTGTGGAAGTTTCACGGCGTTCGTACGATATTTGGCGACGCAAAAATGAGCGATTTCCCAGCTCGATGGAATTCGGCGCGAGAGAAACGATGCCCCGTAACGCACATGAGAGCAATCCGGGCCAATTTCTCCCGTTTGATGGGGTCTATGTGTAAAAATTTTGACTTTTTTGAGTGCAGGTGCAAATCTGCTGGAAAAGCCTGTGGAAGTTTCACGGCGTTCGTACGATATTTGGCGACGCAAAAATGAGCGATTTCCCAGCTCGATGGAATTCGAGCGCGAGAGAAACGATGCCCCGTAACGCACATGAGAGCAATCCCGGGCCAATTTCTCCCGTTTGATGGGGTCTATGTGTACAAATTTTGACTTTTTTGAGTGCACGTGCAAATCTGCTGAAAAGCCTGTGGAAGTTTCACGGCGTTCGTACGATATTTGGCGACGCAAAAATGAGCGATTTCCCAGCTCGATGGAATTCGGCGCGAGAGAAACGATGCCCCGTAACGCACATGAGAGCAATCCGGGCCAATTTCTCCCGTTTGATGGGGTCTATGTGTAAAAATTTTGACTTTTTTGAGTGCAGGTGCAAATCTGCTGGAAAAGCCTGTGGAAGTTTCACGGCGTTCGTACGATATTTGGCGACGCAAAAATGAGCGATTTCCCAGCTCGATGGAATTCGGCGCGAGAGAAACGATGCCCCGTAACGCACATGAGAGCAATCCCGGCCAATTTCTCCCGTTTGATGGGGTCTATGTGTAAAAATTTTGACTTTTTTGAGTGCACGTGCAAATCTGCTGAAAAGCCTGTGGAAGTTTCACGGCGTTCGTACGATATTTGGCGACGCAAAAATGAGCGATTTCCCAGCTCGATGGAATTCGGAGCGAGAGAAACGATGCCCCGTAACGCACATGAGAGCAATCCCGGCCAATTTCTCCCGTTTGATGGGGTCTATGTGTACAAATTTTGACTTTTTTGAGTGCAGGTGCAAATCTGCTGAAAAAGCCTGTGGAAGTTTCACGGCGTTCGTACGATATTTGGCGACGCAAAAATGAGCGATTTCCCAGCTCGAGAGAATTCGGCGCGAGAGAAACGATGCCCCGTAACGCACATGAGAGCAATCCGGGCCAATTTCTCCCGTTTGATGGGGTCTATGTGTAAAAATTTTGACTTTTTTGAGTGCAGGTGCAAATCTGCTGGAAAAGCCTGTGGAAGTTTCACGGCGTTCGTACGATATTTGGCGACGCAAAAATGAGCGATTTCCAAGCTCGATGGAATTCGGAGCGAGAGAAACGATGCCCCGTAACGCACATGAGAGCAATCCCGGCCAATTTCTCCCGTTTGATGGGGTCTATGTGTAAAAATTTTGACTTTTTTGAGTGCACGTGCAAATCTGCTGAAAAAGCCTGTGGAAGTTTCACGGCGTTCGTACGATATTTGGCGACGCAAAAATGAGCGATTTCCCAGCTCGATGGAATTCGGCGCGAGAGAAACGATGCCCCGTAACGCACATGAGAGCAATCCCGGCCAATTTCTCCCGTTTGATGGGGTCTATGTGTACAAATTTTGACTTTTTTGAGTGCACGTGCAAATCTGCTGGAAAAAGCCTGTGGAAGTTTCACGGCGTTCGTACGATATTTGGCGACGCAAAAATGAGCGATTTCCCAGCTCGATGGAATTCGGAGCGAGAGAAACGATGCCCCGTAACGCACATGAGAGCAATCCCGGCCAATTTCTCCCGTTTGATGGGGTCTATGTGTACAAATTTTGACTTTTTTGAGTGCACGTGCCAATCTGCTGGAAAAGCCTGTGGAAGTTTCACGGCGTTCGTACGATATTTGGCGACGCAAAAATGAGCGATTTCCCAGCTCGATGGAATTCGGCGCGACAGAAACGATGCCCCGTAACGCACATGAGAGCAATCCGGGCCAATTTCTCCCGTTTGATGGGGTCTATGTGTAAAAATTTTGACTTTTTTGAGTGCAGGTGCAAATCTGCTGGAAAAGCCTGTGGAAGTTTCACGGCGTTCGTACGATATTTGGCGACGCAAAAATGAGCGATTTCCAAGCTCGATGGAATTCGGAGCGAGAGAAACGATGCCCCGTAACGCACATGAGAGCAATCCGGGCCAATTTCTCCCGTTTGATGGGGTCTATGTGTAAAAATTTTGACTTTTTTGAGTGCAGGTGCAAATCTGCTGAAAAAGCCTGTGGAAGTTTCACGGCGTTCGTACGATATTTGGCGACGCAAAAATGAGCGATTTCCCAGCTCGAGAGAATTCGGCGCGAGAGAAACGATGCCCCGTAACGCACATGAGAGCAATCCGGCCAATTTCTCCCGTTTGATGGGGTCTATGTGTAAAAATTTTGACTTTTTTGAGTGCAGGTGCAAATCTGCTGGAAAAGCCTGTGGAAGTTTCACGGCGTTCGTACGATATTTGGCGACGCAAAAATGAGCGATTTCCCAGCTCGATGGAATTCGGCGCGAGAGAAACGATGCCCCGTAACGCACATGAGAGCAATCCCGGCCAATTTCTCCCGTTTGATGGGGTCTATGTGTAAAAATTTTGACTTTTTTGAGTGCACGTGCAAATCTGCTGAAAAAGCCTGTGGAAGTTTCACGGCGTTCGTACGATATTTGGCGACGCAAAAATGAGCGATTTCCCAGCTCGATGGAATTCGGAGCGAGAGAAACGATGCCCCGTAACGCACATGAGAGCAATCCCGGCCAATTTCTCCCGTTTGATGGGGTCTATGTGTACAAATTTTGACTTTTTTGAGTGCAGGTGCAAATCTGCTGAAAAAGCCTGTGGAAGTTTCACGGCGTTCGTACGATATTTGGCGACGCAAAAATGAGCGATTTCCCAGCTCGAGAGAATTCGGCGCGAGAGAAACGATGCCCCGTAACGCACATGAGAGCAATCCGGGCCAATTTCTCCCGTTTGATGGGGTCTATGTGTAAAAATTTTGACTTTTTTGAGTGCAGGTGCAAATCTGCTGGAAAAGCCTGTGGAAGTTTCACGGCGTTCGTACGATATTTGGCGACGCAAAAATGAGCGATTTCCAAGCTCGATGGAATTCGGAGCGAGAGAAACGATGCCCCGTAACGCACATGAGAGCAATCCGGGCCAATTTCTCCCGTTTGATGGGGTCTATGTGTAAAAATTTTGACTTTTTTGAGTGCAGGTGCAAATCTGCTGAAAAAGCCTGTGGAAGTTTCACGGCGTTCGTACGATATTTGGCGACGCAAAAATGAGCGATTTCCCAGCTCGAGAGAATTCGGCGCGAGAGAAACGATGCCCCGTAACGCACATGAGAGCAATCCGGGCCAATTTCTCCCGTTTGATGGGGTCTATGTGTAAAAATTTTGACTTTTTTGAGTGCAGGTGCAAATCTGCTGGAAAAGCCTGTGGAAGTTTCACGGCGTTCGTACGATATTTGGCGACGCAAAAATGAGCGATTTCCCAGCTCGATGGAATTCGGCGCGAGAGAAACGATGCCCCGTAACGCACATGAGAGCAATCCCGGCCAATTTCTCCCGTTTGATGGGGTCTATGTGTAAAAATTTTGACTTTTTTGAGTGCACGTGCAAATCTGCTGAAAAAGCCTGTGGAAGTTTCACGGCGTTCGTACGATATTTGGCGACGCAAAAATGAGCGATTTCCCAGCTCGATGGAATTCGGAGCGAGAGAAACGATGCCCCGTAACGCACATGAGAGCAATCCCGGCCAATTTCTCCCGTTTGATGGGGTCTATGTGTACAAATTTTGACTTTTTTGAGTGCAGGTGCAAATCTGCTGAAAAAGCCTGTGGAAGTTTCACGGCGTTCGTACGATATTTGGCGACGCAAAAATGAGCGATTTCCCAGCTCGAGAGAATTCGGCGCGAGAGAAACGATGCCCCGTAACGCACATGAGAGCAATCCGGGCCAATTTCTCCCGTTTGATGGGGTCTATGTGTAAAAATTTTGACTTTTTTGAGTGCAGGTGCAAATCTGCTGGAAAAGCCTGTGGAAGTTTCACGGCGTTCGTACGATATTTGGCGACGCAAAAATGAGCGATTTCCAAGCTCGATGGAATTCGGAGCGAGAGAAACGATGCCCCGTAACGCACATGAGAGCAATCCGGGCCAATTTCTCCCGTTTGATGGGGTCTATGTGTACAAATTTTGACTTTTTTGAGTGCACGTGCCAATCTGCTGGAAAAGCCTGTGGAAGTTTCACGGCGTTCGTACGATATTTGGCGACGCAAAAATGAGCGATTTCCCAGCTCGATGGAATTCGGCGCGACAGAAACGATGCCCCGTAACGCACATGAGAGCAATCCGGGCCAATTTCTCCCGTTTGATGGGGTCTATGTGTAAAAATTTTGACTTTTTTGAGTGCAGGTGCAAATCTGCTGGAAAAGCCTGTGGAAGTTTCACGGCGTTCGTACGATATTTGGCGACGCAAAAATGAGCGATTTCCCAGCTCGATGGAATTCGGCGCGAGAGAAACGATGCCCCGTAACGCACATGAGAGCAATCCCGGCCAATTTCTCCCGTTTGATGGGGTCTATGTGTAAAAATTTTGACTTTTTTGAGTGCACGTGCAAATCTGCTGAAAAAGCCTGTGGAAGTTTCACGGCGTTCGTACGATATTTGGCGACGCAAAAATGAGCGATTTCCCAGCTCGATGGAATTCGGAGCGAGAGAAACGATGCCCCGTAACGCACATGAGAGCAATCCCGGCCAATTTCTCCCGTTTGATGGGGTCTATGTGTACAAATTTTGACTTTTTTGAGTGCAGGTGCAAATCTGCTGAAAAAGCCTGTGGAAGTTTCACGGCGTTCGTACGATATTTGGCGACGCAAAAATGAGCGATTTCCCAGCTCGAGAGAATTCGGCGCGAGAGAAACGATGCCCCGTAACGCACATGAGAGCAATCCGGGCCAATTTCTCCCGTTTGATGGGGTCTATGTGTAAAAATTTTGACTTTTTTGAGTGCAGGTGCAAATCTGCTGGAAAAGCCTGTGGAAGTTTCACGGCGTTCGTACGATATTTGGCGACGCAAAAATGAGCGATTTCCAAGCTCGATGGAATTCGGAGCGAGAGAAACGATGCCCCGTAACGCACATGAGAGCAATCCGGGCCAATTTCTCCCGTTTGATGGGGTCTATGTGTAAAAATTTTGACTTTTTTGAGTGCACGTGCAAATCTGCTGAAAAAGCCTGTGGAAGTTTCACGGCGTTCGTACGATATTTGGCGACGCAAAAATGAGCGATTTCCCAGCTCGATGGAATTCGGCGCGAGAGAAACGATGCCCCGTAACGCACATGAGAGCAATCCCGGCCAATTTCTCCCGTTTGATGGGGTCTATGTGTACAAATTTTGACTTTTTTGAGTGCACGTGCAAATCTGCTGAAAAAGCCTGTGGAAGTTTCACGGCGTTCGTACGATATTTGGCGACGCAAAAATGAGCGATTTCCCAGCTCGATGGAATTCGGAGCGAGAGAAACGATGCCCCGTAACGCACATGAGAGCAATCCCGGCCAATTTCTCCCGTTTGATGGGGTCTATGTGTACAAATTTTGACTTTTTTGAGTGCACGTGCCAATCTGCTGGAAAAGCCTGTGGAAGTTTCACGGCGTTCGTACGATATTTGGCGACGCAAAAATGAGCGATTTCCCAGCTCGATGGAATTCGGCGCGACAGAAACGATGCCCCGTAACGCACATGAGAGCAATCCGGGCCAATTTCTCCCGTTTGATGGGGTCTATGTGTAAAAATTTTGACTTTTTTGAGTGCAGGTGCAAATCTGCTGGAAAAGCCTGTGGAAGTTTCACGGCGTTCGTACGATATTTGGCGACGCAAAAATGAGCGATTTCCAAGCTCGATGGAATTCGGAGCGAGAGAAACGATGCCCCGTAACGCACATGAGAGCAATCCGGGCCAATTTCTCCCGTTTGATGGGGTCTATGTGTAAAAATTTTGACTTTTTTGAGTGCACGTGCAAATCTGCTGAAAAAGCCTGTGGAAGTTTCACGGCGTTCGTACGATATTTGGCGACGCAAAAATGAGCGATTTCCCAGCTCGATGGAATTCGGCGCGAGAGAAACGATGCCCCGTAACGCACATGAGAGCAATCCCGGCCAATTTCTCCCGTTTGATGGGGTCTATGTGTACAAATTTTGACTTTTTTGAGTGCACGTGCAAATCTGCTGAAAAAGCCTGTGGAAGTTTCACGGCGTTCGTACGATATTTGGCGACGCAAAAATGAGCGATTTCCCAGCTCGATGGAATTCGGAGCGAGAGAAACGATGCCCCGTAACGCACATGAGAGCAATCCCGGCCAATTTCTCCCGTTTGATGGGGTCTATGTGTACAAATTTTGACTTTTTTGAGTGCACGTGCCAATCTGCTGGAAAAGCCTGTGGAAGTTTCACGGCGTTCGTACGATATTTGGCGACGCAAAAATGAGCGATTTCCCAGCTCGATGGAATTCGGCGCGACAGAAACGATGCCCCGTAACGCACATGAGAGCAATCCGGGCCAATTTCTCCCGTTTGATGGGGTCTATGTGTAAAAATTTTGACTTTTTTGAGTGCAGGTGCAAATCTGCTGGAAAAGCCTGTGGAAGTTTCACGGCGTTCGTACGATATTTGGCGACGCAAAAATGAGCGATTTCCCAGCTCGATGGAATTCGGCGCGAGAGAAACGATGCCCCGTAACGCACATGAGAGCAATCCCGGCCAATTTCTCCCGTTTGATGGGGTCTATGTGTAAAAATTTTGACTTTTTTGAGTGCACGTGCAAATCTGCTGAAAAAGCCTGTGGAAGTTTCACGGCGTTCGTACGATATTTGGCGACGCAAAAATGAGCGATTTCCCAGCTCGATGGAATTCGGAGCGAGAGAAACGATGCCCCGTAACGCACATGAGAGCAATCCCGGCCAATTTCTCCCGTTTGATGGGGTCTATGTGTACAAATTTTGACTTTTTTGAGTGCAGGTGCAAATCTGCTGAAAAAGCCTGTGGAAGTTTCACGGCGTTCGTACGATATTTGGCGACGCAAAAATGAGCGATTTCCCAGCTCGAGAGAATTCGGCGCGAGAGAAACGATGCCCCGTAACGCACATGAGAGCAATCCGGGCCAATTTCTCCCGTTTGATGGGGTCTATGTGTAAAAATTTTGACTTTTTTGAGTGCAGGTGCAAATCTGCTGGAAAAGCCTGTGGAAGTTTCACGGCGTTCGTACGATATTTGGCGACGCAAAAATGAGCGATTTCCAAGCTCGATGGAATTCGGAGCGAGAGAAACGATGCCCCGTAACGCACATGAGAGCAATCCGGGCCAATTTCTCCCGTTTGATGGGGTCTATGTGTACAAATTTTGACTTTTTTGAGTGCACGTGCCAATCTGCTGGAAAATCCTGTGGAAGTTTCACGGCGTTCGTACGATATTTGGCGACGCAAAAATGAGCGATTTCCCAGCTCGATGGAATTCGGCGCGACAGAAACGATGCCCCGTAACGCACATGAGAGCAATCCGGGCCAATTTCTCCCGTTTGATGGGGTCTATGTGTAAAAATTTTGACTTTTTTGAGTGCAGGTGCAAATCTGCTGGAAAAGCCTGTGGAAGTTTCACGGCGTTCGTACGATATTTGGCGACGCAAAAATGAGCGATTTCCCAGCTCGATGGAATTCGGCGCGAGAGAAACGATGCCCCGTAACGCACATGAGAGCAATCCCGGCCAATTTCTCCCGTTTGATGGGGTCTATGTGTAAAAATTTTGACTTTTTTGAGTGCACGTGCAAATCTGCTGAAAAAGCCTGTGGAAGTTTCACGGCGTTCGTACGATATTTGGCGACGCAAAAATGAGCGATTTCCCAGCTCGATGGAATTCGGAGCGAGAGAAACGATGCCCCGTAACGCACATGAGAGCAATCCCGGCCAATTTCTCCCGTTTGATGGGGTCTATGTGTACAAATTTTGACTTTTTTGAGTGCAGGTGCAAATCTGCTGAAAAAGCCTGTGGAAGTTTCACGGCGTTCGTACGATATTTGGCGACGCAAAAATGAGCGATTTCCCAGCTCGAGAGAATTCGGCGCGAGAGAAACGATGCCCCGTAACGCACATGAGAGCAATCCGGGCCAATTTCTCCCGTTTGATGGGGTCTATGTGTAAAAATTTTGACTTTTTTGAGTGCAGGTGCAAATCTGCTGGAAAAGCCTGTGGAAGTTTCACGGCGTTCGTACGATATTTGGCGACGCAAAAATGAGCGATTTCCAAGCTCGATGGAATTCGGAGCGAGAGAAACGATGCCCCGTAACGCACATGAGAGCAATCCGGGCCAATTTCTCCCGTTTGATGGGGTCTATGTGTAAAAATTTTGACTTTTTTGAGTGCACGTGCAAATCTGCTGAAAAAGCCTGTGGAAGTTTCACGGCGTTCGTACGATATTTGGCGACGCAAAAATGAGCGATTTCCCAGCTCGATGGAATTCGGCGCGAGAGAAACGATGCCCCGTAACGCACATGAGAGCAATCCCGGCCAATTTCTCCCGTTTGATGGGGTCTATGTGTACAAATTTTGACTTTTTTGAGTGCACGTGCAAATCTGCTGAAAAAGCCTGTGGAAGTTTCACGGCGTTCGTACGATATTTGGCGACGCAAAAATGAGCGATTTCCCAGCTCGATGGAATTCGGAGCGAGAGAAACGATGCCCCGTAACGCACATGAGAGCAATCCCGGCCAATTTCTCCCGTTTGATGGGGTCTATGTGTACAAATTTTGACTTTTTTGAGTGCACGTGCCAATCTGCTGGAAAAGCCTGTGGAAGTTTCACGGCGTTCGTACGATATTTGGCGACGCAAAAATGAGCGATTTCCCAGCTCGATGGAATTCGGCGCGACAGAAACGATGCCCCGTAACGCACATGAGAGCAATCCGGGCCAATTTCTCCCGTTTGATGGGGTCTATGTGTAAAAATTTTGACTTTTTTGAGTGCAGGTGCAAATCTGCTGGAAAAGCCTGTGGAAGTTTCACGGCGTTCGTACGATATTTGGCGACGCAAAAATGAGCGATTTCCAAGCTCGATGGAATTCGGAGCGAGAGAAACGATGCCCCGTAACGCACATGAGAGCAATCCGGGCCAATTTCTCCCGTTTGATGGGGTCTATGTGTAAAAATTTTGACTTTTTTGAGTGCAGGTGCAAATCTGCTGAAAAAGCCTGTGGAAGTTTCACGGCGTTCGTACGATATTTGGCGACGCAAAAATGAGCGATTTCCCAGCTCGAGAGAATTCGGCGCGAGAGAAACGATGCCCCGTAACGCACATGAGAGCAATCCGGGCCAATTTCTCCCGTTTGATGGGGTCTATGTGTAAAAATTTTGACTTTTTTGAGTGCACGTGCAAATCTGCTGGAAAAGCCTGTGGAAGTTTCACGGCGTTCGTACGATATTTGGCGACGCAAAAATGAGCGATTTCCCAGCTCGATGGAATTCGGCGCGAGAGAAACGATGCCCCGTAACGCACATGAGAGCAATCCCGGCCAATTTCTCCCGTTTGATGGGGTCTATGTGTACAAATTTTGACTTTTTTGAGTGCACGTGCAAATCTGCTGAAAAAGCCTGTGGAAGTTTCACGGCGTTCGTACGATATTTGGCGACGCAAAAATGAGCGATTTCCCAGCTCGATGGAATTCGGAGCGAGAGAAACGATGCCCCGTAACGCACATGAGAGCAATCCCGGCCAATTTCTCCCGTTTGATGGGGTCTATGTGTACAAATTTTGACTTTTTTGAGTGCAGGTGCAAATCTGCTGAAAAAGCCTGTGGAAGTTTCACGGCGTTCGTACGATATTTGGCGACGCAAAAATGAGCGATTTCCCAGCTCGAGAGAATTCGGCGCGAGAGAAACGATGCCCCGTAACGCACATGAGAGCAATCCGGGCCAATTTCTCCCGTTTGATGGGGTCTATGTGTAAAAATTTTGACTTTTTTGAGTGCAGGTGCAAATCTGCTGGAAAAGCCTGTGGAAGTTTCACGGCGTTCGTACGATATTTGGCGACGCAAAAATGAGCGATTTCCAAGCTCGATGGAATTCGGAGCGAGAGAAACGATGCCCCGTAACGCACATGAGAGCAATCCCGGCCAATTTCTCCCGTTTGATGGGGTCTATGTGTAAAAATTTTGACTTTTTTGAGTGCAGGTGCAAATCTGCTGGAAAAGCCTGTGGAAGTTTCACGGCGTTCGTACGATATTTGGCGACGCAAAAATGAGCGATTTCCAAGCTCGATGGAATTCGGAGCGAGAGAAACGATGCCCCGTAACGCACATGAGAGCAATCCGGGCCAATTTCTCCCGTTTGATGGGGTCTATGTGTAAAAATTTTGACTTTTTTGAGTGCAGGTGCAAATCTGCTGGAAAAGCCTGTGGAAGTTTCACGGCGTTCGTACGATATTTGGCGACGCAAAAATGAGCGATTTCCAAGCTCGATGGAATTCGGAGCGAGAGAAACGATGCCCCGTAACGCACATGAGAGCAATCCGGGCCAATTTCTCCCGTTTGATGGGGTCTATGTGTACAAATTTTGACTTTTTTGAGTGCACGTGCCAATCTGCTGGAAAAGCCTGTGGAAGTTTCACGGCGTTCGTACGATATTTGGCGACGCAAAAATGAGCGATTTCCCAGCTCGATGGAATTCGGCGCGAGAGAAACGATGCCCCGTAACGCACATGAGAGCAATCCCGGCCAATTTCTCCCGTTTGATGGGGTCTATGTGTAAAAATTTTGACTTTTTTGAGTGCACGTGCAAATCTGCTGAAAAAGCCTGTGGAAGTTTCACGGCGTTCGTACGATATTTGGCGACGCAAAAATGAGCGATTTCCCAGCTCGATGGAATTCGGAGCGAGAGAAACGATGCCCCGTAACGCACATGAGAGCAATCCCGGCCAATTTCTCCCGTTTGATGGGGTCTATGTGTACAAATTTTGACTTTTTTGAGTGCAGGTGCAAATCTGCTGAAAAAGCCTGTGGAAGTTTCACGGCGTTCGTACGATATTTGGCGACGCAAAAATGAGCGATTTCCCAGCTCGAGAGAATTCGGCGCGAGAGAAACGATGCCCCGTAACGCACATGAGAGCAATCCGGGCCAATTTCTCCCGTTTGATGGGGTCTATGTGTAAAAATTTTGACTTTTTTGAGTGCAGGTGCAAATCTGCTGGAAAAGCCTGTGGAAGTTTCACGGCGTTCGTACGATATTTGGCGACGCAAAAATGAGCGATTTCCAAGCTCGATGGAATTCGGAGCGAGAGAAACGATGCCCCGTAACGCACATGAGAGCAATCCGGGCCAATTTCTCCCGTTTGATGGGGTCTATGTGTACAAATTTTGACTTTTTTGAGTGCACGTGCCAATCTGCTGGAAAAGCCTGTGGAAGTTTCACGGCGTTCGTACGATATTTGGCGACGCAAAAATGAGCGATTTCCCAGCTCGATGGAATTCGGCGCGACAGAAACGATGCCCCGTAACGCAGATGAGAGCAATCCGGGCCAATTTCTCCCGTTTGATGGGGTCTATGTGTAAAAATTTTGACTTTTTTGAGTGCAGGTGCAAATCTGCTGGAAAAGCCTGTGGAAGTTTCACGGCGTTCGTACGATATTTGGCGACGCAAAAATGAGCGATTTCCCAGCTCGATGGAATTCGGCGCGAGAGAAACGATGCCCCGTAACGCACATGAGAGCAATCCCGGCCAATTTCTCCCGTTTGATGGGGTCTATGTGTAAAAATTTTGACTTTTTTGAGTGCACGTGCAAATCTGCTGAAAAAGCCTGTGGAAGTTTCACGGCGTTCGTACGATATTTGGCGACGCAAAAATGAGCGATTTCCCAGCTCGATGGAATTCGGAGCGAGAGAAACGATGCCCCGTAACGCACATGAGAGCAATCCCGGCCAATTTATCCCGTTTGATGGGGTCTATGTGTACAAATTTTGACTTTTTTGAGTGCAGGTGCAAATCTGCTGAAAAAGCCTGTGGAAGTTTCACGGCGTTCGTACGATATTTGGCGACGCAAAAATGAGCGATTTCCCAGCTCGAGAGAATTCGGCGCGAGAGAAACGATGCCCCGTAACGCACATGAGAGCAATCCGGGCCAATTTCTCCCGTTTGATGGGGTCTATGTGTAAAAATTTTGACTTTTTTGAGTGCAGGTGCAAATCTGCTGGAAAAGCCTGTGGAAGTTTCACGGCGTTCGTACGATATTTGGCGACGCAAAAATGAGCGATTTCCAAGCTCGATGGAATTCGGAGCGAGAGAAACGATGCCCCGTAACGCACATGAGAGCAATCCGGGCCAATTTCTCCCGTTTGATGGGGTCTATGTGTAAAAATTTTGACTTTTTTGAGTGCACGTGCAAATCTGCTGAAAAAGCCTGTGGAAGTTTCACGGCGTTCGTACGATATTTGGCGACGCAAAAATGAGCGATTTCCCAGCTCGATGGAATTCGGCGCGAGAGAAACGATGCCCCGTAACGCACATGAGAGCAATCCCGGCCAATTTCTCCCGTTTGATGGGGTCTATGTGTACAAATTTTGACTTTTTTGAGTGCACGTGCAAATCTGCTGAAAAAGCCTGTGGAAGTTTCACGGCGTTCGTACGATATTTGGCGACGCAAAAATGAGCGATTTCCCAGCTCGATGGAATTCGGAGCGAGAGAAACGATGCCCCGTAACGCACATGAGAGCAATCCCGGCCAATTTCTCCCGTTTGATGGGGTCTATGTGTACAAATTTTGACTTTTTTGAGTGCAGGTGCAAATCTGCTGAAAAAGCCTGTGGAAGTTTCACGGCGTTCGTACGATATTTGGCGACGCAAAAATGAGCGATTTCCCAGCTCGAGAGAATTCGGCGCGAGAGAAACGATGCCCCGTAACGCACATGAGAGCAATCCGGGCCAATTTCTCCCGTTTGATGGGGTCTATGTGTAAAAATTTTGACTTTTTTGAGTGCAGGTGCAAATCTGCTGGAAAAGCCTGTGGAAGTTTCACGGCGTTCGTACGATATTTGGCGACGCAAAAATGAGCGATTTCCAAGCTCGATGGAATTCGGAGCGAGAGAAACGATGCCCCGTAACGCACATGAGAGCAATCCGGGCCAATTTCTCCCGTTTGATGGGGTCTATGTGTAAAAATTTTGACTTTTTTGAGTGCACGTGCAAATCTGCTGAAAAAGCCTGTGGAAGTTTCACGGCGTTCGTACGATATTTGGCGACGCAAAAATGAGCGATTTCCCAGCTCGATGGAATTCGGCGCGAGAGAAACGATGCCCCGTAACGCACATGAGAGCAATCCCGGCCAATTTCTCCCGTTTGATGGGGTCTATGTGTACAAATTTTGACTTTTTTGAGTGCACGTGCAAATCTGCTGAAAAAGCCTGTGGAAGTTTCACGGCGTTCGTACGATATTTGGCGACGCAAAAATGAGCGATTTCCCAGCTCGATGGAATTCGGAGCGAGAGAAACGATGCCCCGTAACGCACATGAGAGCAATCCCGGCCAATTTCTCCCGTTTGATGGGGTCTATGTGTACAAATTTTGACTTTTTTGAGTGCACGTGCCAATCTGCTGGAAAAGCCTGTGGAAGTTTCACGGCGTTCGTACGATATTTGGCGACGCAAAAATGAGCGATTTCCCAGCTCGATGGAATTCGGCGCGACAGAAACGATGCCCCGTAACGCACATGAGAGCAATCCGGGCCAATTTCTCCCGTTTGATGGGGTCTATGTGTAAAAATTTTGACTTTTTTGAGTGCAGGTGCAAATCTGCTGGAAAAGCCTGTGGAAGTTTCACGGCGTTCGTACGATATTTGGCGACGCAAAAATGAGCGATTTCCAAGCTCGATGGAATTCGGAGCGAGAGAAACGATGCCCCGTAACGCACATGAGAGCAATCCGGGCCAATTTCTCCCGTTTGATGGGGTCTATGTGTAAAAATTTTGACTTTTTTGAGTGCACGTGCAAATCTGCTGAAAAAGCCTGTGGAAGTTTCACGGCGTTCGTACGATATTTGGCGACGCAAAAATGAGCGATTTCCCAGCTCGATGGAATTCGGCGCGAGAGAAACGATGCCCCGTAACGCACATGAGAGCAATCCCGGCCAATTTCTCCCGTTTGATGGGGTCTATGTGTACAAATTTTGACTTTTTTGAGTGCACGTGCAAATCTGCTGAAAAAGCCTGTGGAAGTTTCACGGCGTTCGTACGATATTTGGCGACGCAAAAATGAGCGATTTCCCAGCTCGATGGAATTCGGAGCGAGAGAAACGATGCCCCGTAACGCACATGAGAGCAATCCCGGCCAATTTCTCCCGTTTGATGGGGTCTATGTGTACAAATTTTGACTTTTTTGAGTGCACGTGCCAATCTGCTGGAAAAGCCTGTGGAAGTTTCACGGCGTTCGTACGATATTTGGCGACGCAAAAATGAGCGATTTCCCAGCTCGATGGAATTCGGCGCGACAGAAACGATGCCCCGTAACGCACATGAGAGCAATCCGGGCCAATTTCTCCCGTTTGATGGGGTCTATGTGTAAAAATTTTGACTTTTTTGAGTGCAGGTGCAAATCTGCTGGAAAAGCCTGTGGAAGTTTCACGGCGTTCGTACGATATTTGGCGACGCAAAAATGAGCGATTTCCCAGCTCGATGGAATTCGGCGCGAGAGAAACGATGCCCCGTAACGCACATGAGAGCAATCCCGGCCAATTTCTCCCGTTTGATGGGGTCTATGTGTAAAAATTTTGACTTTTTTGAGTGCACGTGCAAATCTGCTGAAAAAGCCTGTGGAAGTTTCACGGCGTTCGTACGATATTTGGCGACGCAAAAATGAGCGATTTCCCAGCTCGATGGAATTCGGAGCGAGAGAAACGATGCCCCGTAACGCACATGAGAGCAATCCCGGCCAATTTCTCCCGTTTGATGGGGTCTATGTGTACAAATTTTGACTTTTTTGAGTGCAGGTGCAAATCTGCTGAAAAAGCCTGTGGAAGTTTCACGGCGTTCGTACGATATTTGGCGACGCAAAAATGAGCGATTTCCCAGCTCGAGAGAATTCGGCGCGAGAGAAACGATGCCCCGTAACGCACATGAGAGCAATCCGGGCCAATTTCTCCCGTTTGATGGGGTCTATGTGTAAAAATTTTGACTTTTTTGAGTGCAGGTGCAAATCTGCTGGAAAAGCCTGTGGAAGTTTCACGGCGTTCGTACGATATTTGGCGACGCAAAAATGAGCGATTTCCAAGCTCGATGGAATTCGGAGCGAGAGAAACGATGCCCCGTAACGCACATGAGAGCAATCCGGGCCAATTTCTCCCGTTTGATGGGGTCTATGTGTACAAATTTTGACTTTTTTGAGTGCACGTGCCAATCTGCTGGAAAAGCCTGTGGAAGTTTCACGGCGTTCGTACGATATTTGGCGACGCAAAAATGAGCGATTTCCCAGCTCGATGGAATTCGGCGCGACAGAAACGATGCCCCGTAACGCACATGAGAGCAATCCGGGCCAATTTCTCCCGTTTGATGGGGTCTATGTGTAAAAATTTTGACTTTTTTGAGTGCAGGTGCAAATCTGCTGGAAAAGCCTGTGGAAGTTTCACGGCGTTCGTACGATATTTGGCGACGCAAAAATGAGCGATTTCCCAGCTCGATGGAATTCGGCGCGAGAGAAACGATGCCCCGTAACGCACATGAGAGCAATCCCGGCCAATTTCTCCCGTTTGATGGGGTCTATGTGTAAAAATTTTGACTTTTTTGAGTGCACGTGCAAATCTGCTGAAAAAGCCTGTGGAAGTTTCACGGCGTTCGTACGATATTTGGCGACGCAAAAATGAGCGATTTCCCAGCTCGATGGAATTCGGAGCGAGAGAAACGATGCCCCGTAACGCACATGAGAGCAATCCCGGCCAATTTCTCCCGTTTGATGGGGTCTATGTGTACAAATTTTGACTTTTTTGAGTGCAGGTGCAAATCTGCTGAAAAAGCCTGTGGAAGTTTCACGGCGTTCGTACGATATTTGGCGACGCAAAAATGAGCGATTTCCCAGCTCGAGAGAATTCGGCGCGAGAGAAACGATGCCCCGAAACGCACATGAGAGCAATCCGGGCCAATTTCTCCCGTTTGATGGGGTCTATGTGTAAAAATTTTGACTTTTTTGAGTGCAGGTGCAAATCTGCTGGAAAAGCCTGTGGAAGTTTCACGGCGTTCGTACGATATTTGGCGACGCAAAAATGAGCGATTTCCAAGCTCGATGGAATTCGGAGCGAGAGAAACGATGCCCCGTAACGCACATGAGAGCAATCCGGGCCAATTTCTCCCGTTTGATGGGGTCTATGTGTAAAAATTTTGACTTTTTTGAGTGCACGTGCAAATCTGCTGAAAAAGCCTGTGGAAGTTTCACGGCGTTCGTACGATATTTGGCGACGCAAAAATGAGCGATTTCCCAGCTCGATGGAATTCGGCGCGAGAGAAACGATGCCCCGTAACGCACATGAGAGCAATCCCGGCCAATTTCTCCCGTTTGATGGGGTCTATGTGTACAAATTTTGACTTTTTTGAGTGCACGTGCAAATCTGCTGAAAAAGCCTGTGGAAGTTTCACGGCGTTCGTACGATATTTGGCGACGCAAAAATGAGCGATTTCCCAGCTCGATGGAATTCGGAGCGAGAGAAACGATGCCCCGTAACGCACATGAGAGCAATCCCGGCCAATTTCTCCCGTTTGATGGGGTCTATGTGTACAAATTTTGACTTTTTTGAGTGCACGTGCCAATCTGCTGGAAAAGCCTGTGGAAGTTTCACGGCGTTCGTACGATATTTGGCGACGCAAAAATGAGCGATTTCCCAGCTCGATGGAATTCGGCGCGACAGAAACGATGCCCCGTAACGCACATGAGAGCAATCCGGGCCAATTTCTCCCGTTTGATGGGGTCTATGTGTAAAAATTTTGACTTTTTTGAGTGCAGGTGCAAATCTGCTGGAAAAGCCTGTGGAAGTTTCACGGCGTTCGTACGATATTTGGCGACGCAAAAATGAGCGATTTCCAAGCTCGATGGAATTCGGAGCGAGAGAAACGATGCCCCGTAACGCACATGAGAGCAATCCGGGCCAATTTCTCCCGTTTGATGGGGTCTATGTGTAAAAATTTTGACTTTTTTGAGTGCAGGTGCAAATCTGCTGAAAAAGCCTGTGGAAGTTTCACGGCGTTCGTACGATATTTGGCGACGCAAAAATGAGCGATTTCCCAGCTCGAGAGAATTCGGCGCGAGAGAAACGATGCCCCGTAACGCACATGAGAGCAATCCGGGCCAATTTCTCCCGTTTGATGGGGTCTATGTGTAAAAATTTTGACTTTTTTGAGTGCACGTGCAAATCTGCTGGAAAAGCCTGTGGAAGTTTCACGGCGTTCGTACGATATTTGGCGACGCAAAAATGAGCGATTTCCCAGCTCGATGGAATTCGGCGCGAGAGAAACGATGCCCCGTAACGCACATGAGAGCAATCCCGGCCAATTTCTCCCGTTTGATGGGGTCTATGTGTACAAATTTTGACTTTTTTGAGTGCACGTGCAAATCTGCTGAAAAAGCCTGTGGAAGTTTCACGGCGTTCGTACGATATTTGGCGACGCAAAAATGAGCGATTTCCCAGCTCGATGGAATTCGGAGCGAGAGAAACGATGCCCCGTAACGCACATGAGAGCAATCCCGGCCAATTTCTCCCGTTTGATGGGGTCTATGTGTACAAATTTTGACTTTTTTGAGTGCAGGTGCAAATCTGCTGAAAAAGCCTGTGGAAGTTTCACGGCGTTCGTACGATATTTGGCGACGCAAAAATGAGCGATTTCCCAGCTCGAGAGAATTCGGCGCGAGAGAAACGATGCCCCGTAACGCACATGAGAGCAATCCGGGCCAATTTCTCCCGTTTGATGGGGTCTATGTGTAAAAATTTTGACTTTTTTGAGTGCAGGTGCAAATCTGCTGGAAAAGCCTGTGGAAGTTTCACGGCGTTCGTACGATATTTGGCGACGCAAAAATGAGCGATTTCCAAGCTCGATGGAATTCGGAGCGAGAGAAACGATGCCCCGTAACGCACATGAGAGCAATCCCGGCCAATTTCTCCCGTTTGATGGGGTCTATGTGTAAAAATTTTGACTTTTTTGAGTGCACGTGCAAATCTGCTGAAAAAGCCTGTGGAAGTTTCACGGCGTTCGTACGATATTTGGCGACGCAAAAATGAGCGATTTCCCAGCTCGATGGAATTCGGAGCGAGAGAAACGATGCCCCGTAACGCACATGAGAGCAATCCCGGCCAATTTCTCCCGTTTGATGGGGTCTATGTGTACAAATTTTGACTTTTTTGAGTGCAGGTGCAAATCTGCTGGAAAAGCCTGTGGAAGTTTCACGGCGTTCGTACGATATTTGGCGACGCAAAAATGAGCGATTTCCAAGCTCGATGGAATTCGGAGCGAGAGAAACGATGCCCCGTAACGCACATGAGAGCAATCCGGGCCAATTTCTCCCGTTTGATGGGGTCTATGTGTAAAAATTTTGACTTTTTTGAGTGCAGGTGCAAATCTGCTGGAAAAGCCTGTGGAAGTTTCACGGCGTTCGTACGATATTTGGCGACGCAAAAATGAGCGATTTCCCAGCTCGATGGAATTCGGCGCGAGAGAAACGATGCCCCGTAACGCACATGAGAGCAATCCCGGCCAATTTCTCCCGTTTGATGGGGTCTATGTGTAAAAATTTTGACTTTTTTGAGTGCACGTGCAAATCTGCTGAAAAAGCCTGTGGAAGTTTCACGGCGTTCGTACGATATTTGGCGACGCAAAAATGAGCGATTTCCCAGCTCGATGGAATTCGGAGCGAGAGAAACGATGCCCCGTAACGCACATGAGAGCAATCCCGGCCAATTTCTCCCGTTTGATGGGGTCTATGTGTACAAATTTTGACTTTTTTGAGTGCAGGTGCAAATCTGCTGAAAAAGCCTGTGGAAGTTTCACGGCGTTCGTACGATATTTGGCGACGCAAAAATGAGCGATTTCCCAGCTCGAGAGAATTCGGCGCGAGAGAAACGATGCCCCGTAACGCACATGAGAGCAATCCGGGCCAATTTCTCCCGTTTGATGGGGTCTATGTGTAAAAATTTTGACTTTTTTGAGTGCAGGTGCAAATCTGCTGGAAAAGCCTGTGGAAGTTTCACGGCGTTCGTACGATATTTGGCGACGCAAAAATGAGCGATTTCCAAGCTCGATGGAATTCGGAGCGAGAGAAACGATGCCCCGTAACGCACATGAGAGCAATCCGGGCCAATTTCTCCCGTTTGATGGGGTCTATGTGTACAAATTTTGACTTTTTTGAGTGCACGTGCCAATCTGCTGGAAAAGCCTGTGGAAGTTTCACGGCGTTCGTACGATATTTGGCGACGCAAAAATGAGCGATTTCCCAGCTCGATGGAATTCGGCGCGACAGAAACGATGCCCCGTAACGCACATGAGAGCAATCCGGGCCAATTTCTCCCGTTTGATGGGGTCTATGTGTAAAAATTTTGACTTTTTTGAGTGCAGGTGCAAATCTGCTGGAAAAGCCTGTGGAAGTTTCACGGCGTTCGTACGATATTTGGCGACGCAAAAATGAGCGATTTCCCAGCTCGATGGAATTCGGCGCGAGAGAAACGATGCCCCGTAACGCACATGAGAGCAATCCCGGCCAATTTCTCCCGTTTGATGGGGTCTATGTGTAAAAATTTTGACTTTTTTGAGTGCACGTGCAAATCTGCTGAAAAAGCCTGTGGAAGTTTCACGGCGTTCGTACGATATTTGGCGACGCAAAAATGAGCGATTTCCCAGCTCGATGGAATTCGGAGCGAGAGAAACGATGCCCCGTAACGCACATGAGAGCAATCCCGGCCAATTTCTCCCGTTTGATGGGGTCTATGTGTACAAATTTTGACTTTTTTGAGTGCAGGTGCAAATCTGCTGAAAAAGCCTGTGGAAGTTTCACGGCGTTCGTACGATATTTGGCGACGCAAAAATGAGCGATTTCCCAGCTCGAGAGAATTCGGCGCGAGAGAAACGATGCCCCGTAACGCACATGAGAGCAATCCGGGCCAATTTCTCCCGTTTGATGGGGTCTATGTGTAAAAATTTTGACTTTTTTGAGTGCAGGTGCAAATCTGCTGGAGAAGCCTGTGGAAGTTTCACGGCGTTCGTACGATATTTGGCGACGCAAAAATGAGCGATTTCCAAGCTCGATGGAATTCGGAGCGAGAGAAACGATGCCCCGTAACGCACATGAGAGCAATCCGGGCCAATTTCTCCCGTTTGATGGGGTCTATGTGTAAAAATTTTGACTTTTTTGAGTGCACGTGCAAATCTGCTGAAAAAGCCTGTGGAAGTTTCACGGCGTTCGTACGATATTTGGCGACGCAAAAATGAGCGATTTCCCAGCTCGATGGAATTCGGCGCGAGAGAAACGATGCCCCGTAACGCACATGAGAGCAATCCCGGCCAATTTCTCCCGTTTGATGGGGTCTATGTGTACAAATTTTGACTTTTTTGAGTGCACGTGCAAATCTGCTGAAAAAGCCTGTGGAAGTTTCACGGCGTTCGTACGATATTTGGCGACGCAAAAATGAGCGATTTCCCAGCTCGATGGAATTCGGAGCGAGAGAAACGATGCCCCGTAACGCACATGAGAGCAATCCCGGCCAATTTCTCCCGTTTGATGGGGTCTATGTGTACAAATTTTGACTTTTTTGAGTGCAGGTGCAAATCTGCTGAAAAAGCCTGTGGAAGTTTCACGGCGTTCGTACGATATTTGGCGACGCAAAAATGAGCGATTTCCCAGCTCGAGAGAATTCGGCGCGAGAGAAACGATGCCCCGTAACGCACATGAGAGCAATCCGGGCCAATTTCTCCCGTTTGATGGGGTCTATGTGTAAAAATTTTGACTTTTTTGAGTGCAGGTGCAAATCTGCTGGAAAAGCCTGTGGAAGTTTCACGGCGTTCGTACGATATTTGGCGACGCAAAAATGAGCGATTTCCAAGCTCGATGGAATTCGGAGCGAGAGAAACGATGCCCCGTAACGCACATGAGAGCAATCCGGGCCAATTTCTCCCGTTTGATGGGGTCTATGTGTAAAAATTTTGACTTTTTTGAGTGCACGTGCAAATCTGCTGAAAAAGCCTGTGGAAGTTTCACGGCGTTCGTACGATATTTGGCGACGCAAAAATGAGCGATTTCCCAGCTCGATGGAATTCGGCGCGAGAGAAACGATGCCCCGTAACGCACATGAGAGCAATCCCGGCCAATTTCTCCCGTTTGATGGGGTCTATGTGTACAAATTTTGACTTTTTTGAGTGCACGTGCAAATCTGCTGAAAAAGCCTGTGGAAGTTTCACGGCGTTCGTACGATATTTGGCGACGCAAAAATGAGCGATTTCCCAGCTCGATGGAATTCGGAGCGAGAGAAACGATGCCCCGTAACGCACATGAGAGCAATCCCGGCCAATTTCTCCCGTTTGATGGGGTCTATGTGTACAAATTTTGACTTTTTTGAGTGCACGTGCCAATCTGCTGGAAAAGCCTGTGGAAGTTTCACGGCGTTCGTACGATATTTGGCGACGCAAAAATGAGCGATTTCCCAGCTCGATGGAATTCGGCGCGACAGAAACGATGCCCCGTAACGCACATGAGAGCAATCCGGGCCAATTTCTCCCGTTTGATGGGGTCTATGTGTAAAAATTTTGACTTTTTTGAGTGCAGGTGCAAATCTGCTGGAAAAGCCTGTGGAAGTTTCACGGCGTTCGTACGATATTTGGCGACGCAAAAATGAGCGATTTCCAAGCTCGATGGAATTCGGAGCGAGAGAAACGATGCCCCGTAACGCACATGAGAGCAATCCGGGCCAATTTCTCCCGTTTGATGGGGTCTATGTGTAAAAATTTTGACTTTTTTGAGTGCACGTGCAAATCTGCTGAAAAAGCCTGTGGAAGTTTCACGGCGTTCGTACGATATTTGGCGACGCAAAAATGAGCGATTTCCCAGCTCGATGGAATTCGGCGCGAGAGAAACGATGCCCCGTAACGCACATGAGAGCAATCCCGGCCAATTTCTCCCGTTTGATGGGGTCTATGTGTACAAATTTTGACTTTTTTGAGTGCACGTGCAAATCTGCTGAAAAAGCCTGTGGAAGTTTCACGGCGTTCGTACGATATTTGGCGACGCAAAAATGAGCGATTTCCCAGCTCGATGGAATTCGGAGCGAGAGAAACGATGCCCCGTAACGCACATGAGAGCAATCCCGGCCAATTTCTCCCGTTTGATGGGGTCTATGTGTACAAATTTTGACTTTTTTGAGTGCACGTGCCAATCTGCTGGAAAAGCCTGTGGAAGTTTCACGGCGTTCGTACGATATTTGGCGACGCAAAAATGAGCGATTTCCCAGCTCGATGGAATTCGGCGCGACAGAAACGATGCCCCGTAACGCACATGAGAGCAATCCGGGCCAATTTCTCCCGTTTGATGGGGTCTATGTGTAAAAATTTTGACTTTTTTGAGTGCAGGTGCAAATCTGCTGGAAAAGCCTGTGGAAGTTTCACGGCGTTCGTACGATATTTGGCGACGCAAAAATGAGCGATTTCCCAGCTCGATGGAATTCGGCGCGAGAGAAACGATGCCCCGTAACGCACATGAGAGCAATCCCGGCCAATTTCTCCCGTTTGATGGGGTCTATGTGTAAAAATTTTGACTTTTTTGAGTGCACGTGCAAATCTGCTGAAAAAGCCTGTGGAAGTTTCACGGCGTTCGTACGATATTTGGCGACGCAAAAATGAGCGATTTCCCAGCTCGATGGAATTCGGAGCGAGAGAAACGATGCCCCGTAACGCACATGAGAGCAATCCCGGCCAATTTCTCCCGTTTGATGGGGTCTATGTGTACAAATTTTGACTTTTTTGAGTGCAGGTGCAAATCTGCTGAAAAAGCCTGTGGAAGTTTCACGGCGTTCGTACGATATTTGGCGACGCAAAAATGAGCGATTTCCCAGCTCGAGAGAATTCGGCGCGAGAGAAACGATGCCCCGTAACGCACATGAGAGCAATCCGGGCCAATTTCTCCCGTTTGATGGGGTCTATGTGTAAAAATTTTGACTTTTTTGAGTGCAGGTGCAAATCTGCTGGAAAAGCCTGTGGAAGTTTCACGGCGTTCGTACGATATTTGGCGACGCAAAAATGAGCGATTTCCAAGCTCGATGGAATTCGGAGCGAGAGAAACGATGCCCCGTAACGCACATGAGAGCAATCCGGGCCAATTTCTCCCGTTTGATGGGGTCTATGTGTACAAATTTTGACTTTTTTGAGTGCACGTGCCAATCTGCTGGAAAAGCCTGTGGAAGTTTCACGGCGTTCGTACGATATTTGGCGACGCAAAAATGAGCGATTTCCCAGCTCGATGGAATTCGGCGCGACAGAAACGATGCCCCGTAACGCACATGAGAGCAATCCGGGCCAATTTCTCCCGTTTGATGGGGTCTATGTGTAAAAATTTTGACTTTTTTGAGTGCAGGTGCAAATCTGCTGGAAAAGCCTGTGGAAGTTTCACGGCGTTCGTACGATATTTGGCGACGCAAAAATGAGCGATTTCCCAGCTCGATGGAATTCGGCGCGAGAGAAACGATGCCCCGTAACGCACATGAGAGCAATCCCGGCCAATTTCTCCCGTTTGATGGGGTCTATGTGTAAAAATTTTGACTTTTTTGAGTGCACGTGCAAATCTGCTGAAAAAGCCTGTGGAAGTTTCACGGCGTTCGTACGATATTTGGCGACGCAAAAATGAGCGATTTCCCAGCTCGATGGAATTCGGAGCGAGAGAAACGATGCCCCGTAACGCACATGAGAGCAATCCCGGCCAATTTCTCCCGTTTGATGGGGTCTATGTGTACAAATTTTGACTTTTTTGAGTGCAGGTGCAAATCTGCTGAAAAAGCCTGTGGAAGTTTCACGGCGTTCGTACGATATTTGGCGACGCAAAAATGAGCGATTTCCCAGCTCGAGAGAATTCGGCGCGAGAGAAACGATGCCCCGTAACGCACATGAGAGCAATCCGGGCCAATTTCTCCCGTTTGATGGGGTCTATGTGTAAAAATTTTGACTTTTTTGAGTGCAGGTGCAAATCTGCTGGAAAAGCCTGTGGAAGTTTCACGGCGTTCGTACGATATTTGGCGACGCAAAAATGAGCGATTTCCAAGCTCGATGGAATTCGGAGCGAGAGAAACGATGCCCCGTAACGCACATGAGAGCAATCCGGGCCAATTTCTCCCGTTTGATGGGGTCTATGTGTAAAAATTTTGACTTTTTTGAGTGCACGTGCAAATCTGCTGAAAAAGCCTGTGGAAGTTTCACGGCGTTCGTACGATATTTGGCGACGCAAAAATGAGCGATTTCCCAGCTCGATGGAATTCGGCGCGAGAGAAACGATGCCCCGTAACGCACATGAGAGCAATCCCGGCCAATTTCTCCCGTTTGATGGGGTCTATGTGTACAAATTTTGACTTTTTTGAGTGCACGTGCAAATCTGCTGAAAAAGCCTGTGGAAGTTTCACGGCGTTCGTACGATATTTGGCGACGCAAAAATGAGCGATTTCCCAGCTCGATGGAATTCGGAGCGAGAGAAACGATGCCCCGTAACGCACATGAGAGCAATCCCGGCCAATTTCTCCCGTTTGATGGGGTCTATGTGTACAAATTTTGACTTTTTTGAGTGCACGTGCCAATCTGCTGGAAAAGCCTGTGGAAGTTTCACGGCGTTCGTACGATATTTGGCGACGCAAAAATGAGCGATTTCCCAGCTCGATGGAATTCGGCGCGACAGAAACGATGCCCCGTAACGCACATGAGAGCAATCCGGGCCAATTTCTCCCGTTTGATGGGGTCTATGTGTAAAAATTTTGACTTTTTTGAGTGCAGGTGCAAATCTGCTGGAAAAGCCTGTGGAAGTTTCACGGCGTTCGTACGATATTTGGCGACGCAAAAATGAGCGATTTCCAAGCTCGATGGAATTCGGAGCGAGAGAAACGATGCCCCGTAACGCACATGAGAGCAATCCGGGCCAATTTCTCCCGTTTGATGGGGTCTATGTGTAAAAATTTTGACTTTTTTGAGTGCAGGTGCAAATCTGCTGAAAAAGCCTGTGGAAGTTTCACGGCGTTCGTACGATATTTGGCGACGCAAAAATGAGCGATTTCCCAGCTCGAGAGAATTCGGCGCGAGAGAAACGATGCCCCGTAACGCACATGAGAGCAATCCGGGCCAATTTCTCCCGTTTGATGGGGTCTATGTGTAAAAATTTTGACTTTTTTGAGTGCACGTGCAAATCTGCTGGAAAAGCCTGTGGAAGTTTCACGGCGTTCGTACGATATTTGGCGACGCAAAAATGAGCGATTTCCCAGCTCGATGGAATTCGGCGCGAGAGAAACGATGCCCCGTAACGCACATGAGAGCAATCCCGGCCAATTTCTCCCGTTTGATGGGGTCTATGTGTACAAATTTTGACTTTTTTGAGTGCACGTGCAAATCTGCTGAAAAAGCCTGTGGAAGTTTCACGGCGTTCGTACGATATTTGGCGACGCAAAAATGAGCGATTTCCCAGCTCGATGGAATTCGGAGCGAGAGAAACGATGCCCCGTAACGCACATGAGAGCAATCCCGGCCAATTTCTCCCGTTTGATGGGGTCTATGTGTACAAATTTTGACTTTTTTGAGTGCAGGTGCAAATCTGCTGAAAAAGCCTGTGGAAGTTTCACGGCGTTCGTACGATATTTGGCGACGCAAAAATGAGCGATTTCCCAGCTCGAGAGAATTCGGCGCGAGAGAAACGATGCCCCGTAACGCACATGAGAGCAATCCGGGCCAATTTCTCCCGTTTGATGGGGTCTATGTGTAAAAATTTTGACTTTTTTGAGTGCAGGTGCAAATCTGCTGGAAAAGCCTGTGGAAGTTTCACGGCGTTCGTACGATATTTGGCGACGCAAAAATGAGCGATTTCCAAGCTCGATGGAATTCGGAGCGAGAGAAACGATGCCCCGTAACGCACATGAGAGCAATCCCGGCCAATTTCTCCCGTTTGATGGGGTCTATGTGTAAAAATTTTGACTTTTTTGAGTGCAGGTGCAAATCTGCTGGAAAAGCCTGTGGAAGTTTCACGGCGTTCGTACGATATTTGGCGACGCAAAAATGAGCGATTTCCAAGCTCGATGGAATTCGGAGCGAGAGAAACGATGCCCCGTAACGCACATGAGAGCAATCCGGGCCAATTTCTCCCGTTTGATGGGGTCTATGTGTAAAAATTTTGACTTTTTTGAGTGCAGGTGCAAATCTGCTGGAAAAGCCTGTGGAAGTTTCACGGCGTTCGTACGATATTTGGCGACGCAAAAATGAGCGATTTCCAAGCTCGATGGAATTCGGAGCGAGAGAAACGATGCCCCGTAACGCACATGAGAGCAATCCGGGCCAATTTCTCCCGTTTGATGGGGTCTATGTGTACAAATTTTGACTTTTTTGAGTGCACGTGCCAATCTGCTGGAAAAGCCTGTGGAAGTTTCACGGCGTTCGTACGATATTTGGCGACGCAAAAAATGAGCGATTTCCCAGCTCGATGGAATTCGGCGCGAGAGAAACGATGCCCCGTAACGCACATGAGAGCAATCCCGGCCAATTTCTCCCGTTTGATGGGGTCTATGTGTAAAAATTTTGACTTTTTTGAGTGCACGTGCAAATCTGCTGAAAAAGCCTGTGGAAGTTTCACGGCGTTCGTACGATATTTGGCGACGCAAAAATGAGCGATTTCCCAGCTCGATGGAATTCGGAGCGAGAGAAACGATGCCCCGTAACGCACATGAGAGCAATCCCGGCCAATTTCTCCCGTTTGATGGGGTCTATGTGTACAAATTTTGACTTTTTTGAGTGCAGGTGCAAATCTGCTGAAAAAGCCTGTGGAAGTTTCACGGCGTTCGTACGATATTTGGCGACGCAAAAATGAGCGATTTCCCAGCTCGAGAGAATTCGGCGCGAGAGAAACGATGCCCCGTAACGCACATGAGAGCAATCCGGGCCAATTTCTCCCGTTTGATGGGGTCTATGTGTAAAAATTTTGACTTTTTTGAGTGCAGGTGCAAATCTGCTGGAAAAGCCTGTGGAAGTTTCACGGCGTTCGTACGATATTTGGCGACGCAAAAATGAGCGATTTCCAAGCTCGATGGAATTCGGAGCGAGAGAAACGATGCCCCGTAACGCACATGAGAGCAATCCGGGCCAATTTCTCCCGTTTGATGGGGTCTATGTGTACAAATTTTGACTTTTTTGAGTGCACGTGCCAATCTGCTGGAAAAGCCTGTGGAAGTTTCACGGCGTTCGTACGATATTTGGCGACGCAAAAATGAGCGATTTCCCAGCTCGATGGAATTCGGCGCGACAGAAACGATGCCCCGTAACGCACATGAGAGCAATCCGGGCCAATTTCTCCCGTTTGATGGGGTCTATGTGTAAAAATTTTGACTTTTTTGAGTGCAGGTGCAAATCTGCTGGAAAAGGCCTGTGGAAGTTTCACGGCGTTCGTACGATATTTGGCGACGCAAAAATGAGCGATTTCCCAGCTCGATGGAATTCGGCGCGAGAGAAACGATGCCCCGTAACGCACATGAGAGCAATCCCGGCCAATTTCTCCCGTTTTGATGGGGTCTATGTGTAAAAATTTTGACTTTTTTGAGTGCACGTGCAAATCTGCTGAAAAAGCCTGTGGAAGTTTCACGGCGTTCGTACGATATTTGGCGACGCAAAAATGAGCGATTTCCCAGCTCGATGGAATTCGGAGCGAGAGAAACGATGCCCCGTAACGCACATGAGAGCAATCCCGGCCAATTTCTCCCGTTTGATGGGGTCTATGTGTACAAATTTTTGACTTTTTTGAGTGCAGGTGCAAATCTGCTGAAAAAGCCTGTGGAAGTTTCACGGCGTTCGTACGATATTTGGCGACGCAAAAATGAGCGATTTCCCAGCTCGAGAGAATTCGGCGCGAGAGAAACGATGCCCCGTAACGCACATGAGAGCAATCCGGGCCAATTTCTCCCGTTTGATGGGGTCTATGTGTAAAAATTTTGACTTTTTTGAGTGCAGGTGCAAATCTGCTGGAAAAGCCTGTGGAAGTTTCACGGCGTTCGTACGATATTTGGCGACGCAAAAATGAGCGATTTCCCAGCTCGATGGAATTCGGCGCGAGAGAAACGATGCCCCGTAACGCACATGAGAGCAATCCCGGCCAATTTCTCCCGTTTGATGGGGTCTATGTGTACAAATTTTGACTTTTTTGAGTGCACGTGCAAATCTGCTGAAAAAGCCTGTGGAAGTTTCACGGCGTTCGTACGATATTTGGCGACGCAAAAATGAGCGATTTCCCAGCTCGATGGAATTCGGAGCGAGAGAAACGATGCCCCGTAACGCACATGAGAGCAATCCCGGCCAATTTCTCCCGTTTGATGGGGTCTATGTGTACAAATTTTGACTTTTTTGAGTGCACGTGCCAATCTGCTGGAAAAGCCTGTGGAAGTTTCACGGCGTTCGTACGATATTTGGCGACGCAAAAATGAGCGATTTCCCAGCTCGATGGAATTCGGCGCGACAGAAACGATGCCCCGTAACGCACATGAGAGCAATCCGGGCCAATTTCTCCCGTTTGATGGGGTCTATGTGTAAAAATTTTGACTTTTTTGAGTGCAGGTGCAAATCTGCTGGAAAAGCCTGTGGAAGTTTCACGGCGTTCGTACGATATTTGGCGACGCAAAAAATGAGCGATTTCCAAGCTCGATGGAATTCGGAGCGAGAGAAACGATGCCCCGTAACGCACATGAGAGCAATCCGGGCCAATTTCTCCCGTTTGATGGGGTCTATGTGTAAAAATTTTGACTTTTTTGAGTGCACGTGCAAATCTGCTGAAAAAGCCTGTGGAAGTTTCACGGCGTTCGTACGATATTTGGCGACGCAAAAATGAGCGATTTCCCAGCTCGATGGAATTCGGCGCGAGAGAAACGATGCCCCGTAACGCACATGAGAGCAATCCCGGCCAATTTCTCCCGTTTGATGGGGTCTATGTGTACAAATTTTGACTTTTTTGAGTGCACGTGCAAATCTGCTGAAAAAGCCTGTGGAAGTTTCACGGCGTTCGTACGATATTTGGCGACGCAAAAATGAGCGATTTCCCAGCTCGATGGAATTCGGAGCGAGAGAAACGATGCCCCGTAACGCACATGAGAGCAATCCCGGCCAATTTCTCCCGTTTGATGGGGTCTATGTGTACA
>NW_027621319.1:0-105000 GCF_964198595.1 Lampetra fluviatilis | reverse complement strand
CTCAGTCACTCACTCACTCAGCCACTCACTCACTCAGTCACTCACTCACTCGTCCACTCACTCACTCACCCACTCACTCACTCAGCCATTCAGCCACTCAGTCACTAACTCACTCACTCAGCCACTCACTCACTCAGTCACTCAACCACTCACTCACTCACTCAGCCACTCAGTCACTCGCTCACTCAGCCACTCACTCACTCAGTCACTCACTCACTCAGCCACTCACTCACTCAGTCACTCACTCACTCACTCACTCAGCCACTTACTCACTCACTCAGCCACTCACTCACTCACTCAGCCACTCGTCCACTCACTCACTCACTCAGCCACTCACTCACTCAGCCAATCGTCCACTCAGCCACTCGCTCACTCACTCAACCACTCACTCACTCAGCCAGTCAGACACTCACTCACTCAGTCACTCAGCCACTCACTCACTCACTCAGCCAGTCAGCCACTCAGCCACTCACTCACTCAGTCACTCAGCCACTCACTCACTCACTCAGCCACTCGCTCACTCACTCCGCCATTCACTCACTCACTCACTCGCTCACTCACTCAGCCACTCACTCACTCGCTCACTCACTCAGCCACTCACTCACTTACTCAGCCACTCACTCAGCCACTCGTCCACTCATTCAGCCACTCACTCACTCACTCAACCACTCACTCACTCAGCCAGTCAGCCACTCAGCCACTTACTCAATCAGTCACTCAGTCACTCACTCACTCAGCCACTCACTCACTTACTCAGCCACTCACTCACTCACTCAGCCACTCGTCCACTCATTCAGCCACTCACTCAACCACTCACTCACTCAGCCAGTCAGCCACTCAGCCACTCAGTCACTCACTCAGCCACTCACTCACTCACTCAGCCACTCACTCACTCAGCCACTCACTCACTCAGTCACTCAGCCACTAACTCACTCACTCAGCCACTCACTCACTCAGCCACTCACTCACTCAGTCACTCGTCCACTCACCCACTCAGCCACTCGTCCACTCGCCCACTCGTCCACTCGTCCACTCGCCCACTCAGCCACTCGTCCACTCAGCCACTCGTCCACTCGCCCACTCACCCACTCGTCCACTCACCCACTCGTCCACTCACCCACTCGTCCACTCAGCCACTCGTCCACTCACCCACTCAGCCACTCGTCCACTCGTCCACTCACCCACTCGTCCACTCAGCCACTCGTCCACTCAGCCACTCGTCCACTCAGCCACTCGCCCACTCGTCCACTCAGCCACTCGTCCACTCACCCACTCGTCCACTCGTCCACTCGCCCACTCGTCCACTCACCCAATCGTCCACTCACCCACTCATCCACTCGTCCACTCGCCCACTCACCCACTCAGCCACTCGTTCACTCAGCCACTCACCCACTCGTCCACTCGTCCACTCACCCACTCGTCCACTCGCCCACTCGCCCACTCAGCCACTCGTCCACTCACCCACTCAACCACTCGTCCACTCATCCACTCAGCCACTCGCCCACTCAGCCACTCACTCACTCAGTCACTCAGCCACTCACTCACTCATTCAGCCACTCACTCACTCAGCCACTCACTCAGTCACTCGTCCACTCACCCACTCGTCCACTCGCCCACTCGTCCACTCGCCCACTCGTCCACTCGTCCACTCGCCCACTCAGCCACTCGTCCACTCACTCACTCACTCAGCCACTCACTCACTCACTCACTCAGCCACTCGTCCACTCACTCACTCACTCAGCCACTCACTCACTCAGCCAATCGTCCACTCAGCCACTCGCTCACTCACTCAACCACTCACTCACTCAGCCAGTCAGACACTCACTCACTCAGTCACTCAGCCACTCACTCACTCACTCAGCCAGTCAGCCACTCAGCCACTCACTCACTCAGTCACTCAGCCACTCACTCACTCACTCAGCCACTCGCTCACTCACTCCGCCATTCACTCACTCACTCACTCGCTCACTCACTCAGCCACTCACTCACTCGCTCACTCACTCAGCCACTCACTCACTTACTCAGCCACTCACTCAGCCACTCGTCCACTCATTCAGCCACTCACTCACTCAACCACTCACTCACTCAGCCAGTCAGCCACTCAGCCACTCACTCAATCAGTCACTCAGTCACTCACTCACTCAGCCACTCACTCACTTACTCAGCCACTCACTCACTCACTCAGCCACTCGTCCACTCATTCAGCCACTCACTCAACCACTCACTCACTCAGCCAGTCAGCCACTCAGCCACTCAGTCACTCACTCAGCCACTCACTCACTCACTCAGCCACTCACTCACTCAGCCACTCACTCACTCAGTCACTCAGCCACTAACTCACTCACTCAGCCACTCACTCACTCAGCCACTCACTCACTCAGTCACTCGTCCACTCACCCACTCAGCCACTCGTCCACTCGCCCACTCGTCCACTCGTCCACTCGCCCACTCAGCCACTCGTCCACTCAGCCACTCGTCCACTCGCCCACTCACCCACTCGTCCACTCACCCACTCGTCCACTCACCCACTCGTCCACTCAGCCACTCGTCTACTCGCCCACTCGTCCACTCACCCACTCGTCCACTCAGCCACGCGTCCACTCAGCCACTAGTCCACTCGCCCACTCGTCCATTCACCCACTCGTCCACTCACCCACTCGTCCACTCAGCCACTCGTCCACTCACCCACTCGTCCACTCAGCCACTCGTCCACTCGTCCACTCGTTCACTCAGCCACTCGTCTACTCAGCCACTCGTCCACTCGTCCACTCGTCCACTCAGCCACTCGTCCACTCACCCACTCGTCCACTCGTCCACTCGTCCACTCAGCCACTCGTCCACTCACCCACTCGTCCACTCAGCCACTCGTCCACTCAGCCACTCGTCCACTCAGCCACTCGCCCACTCGTCCACTCAGCCACTCGTCCACTCACCCACTCGTCCACTCGTCCACTCGCCCACTCGTCCACTCACCCAATCGTCCACTCACCCACTCATCCACTCGTCCACTCGCCCACTCACCCACTCAGCCACTCGTTCACTCAGCCACTCACCCACTCGTCCACTCGTCCACTCACCCACTCGTCCACTCGCCCACTCGCCCACTCAGCCACTCGTCCACTCACCCACTCAACCACTCGTCCACTCATCCACTCAGCCACTCGCCCACTCAGCCACTCACTCACTCAGTCACTCAGCCACTCACTCACTCATTCAGCCACTCACTCACTCAGCCACTCACTCAGTCACTCGTCCACTCACCCACTCGTCCACTCGCCCACTCGTCCACTCGCCCACTCGTCCACTCGTCCACTCGCCCACTCAGCCACTCGTCCACTCACTCACTCACTCAGCCACTCACTCACTCACTCACTCAGCCACTCGTCCACTCACTCACTCACTCAGCCACTCACTCACTCAGCCAATCGTCCACTCAGCCACTCGCTCACTCACTCAACCACTCACTCACTCAGCCAGTCAGACACTCACTCACTCAGTCACTCAGCCACTCACTCACTCACTCAGCCAGTCAGCCACTCAGCCACTCACTCACTCAGTCACTCAGCCACTCACTCACTCACTCAGCCACTCGCTCACTCACTCCGCCATTCACTCACTCACTCACTCGCTCACTCACTCAGCCACTCACTCACTCGCTCACTCACTCAGCCACTCACTCACTTACTCAGCCACTCACTCAGCCACTCGTCCACTCATTCAGCCACTCACTCACTCAACCACTCACTCACTCAGCCAGTCAGCCACTCAGCCACTCACTCAATCAGTCACTCAGTCACTCACTCACTCAGCCACTCACTCACTCAGCCACTCACTCACTCAGTCACTCAGCCACTCACTCACTCACTCACTCAGCCACTCACTCACTCAGCCACTCACTCACTCAGTCACTCGTCCACTCACCCACTCAGCCACTCGTCCACTCGCCCACTCGTCCACTCGTCCACTCGCCCACTCAGCCACTCGTCCACTCAGCCACTCGTCCACTCGCCCACTCACCCACTCGTCCACTCACCCACTCAGCCACTCGTCCACTCGCCCACTCGTCCACTCGTCCACTCACCCACTCGTCCACTCACCCACTCGTCCACTCAGCCACTCGTCTACTCGCCCACTCGTCCACTCACCCACTCGTCCACTCAGCCACGCGTCCACTCAGCCACTAGTCCACTCGCCCACTCGTCCATTCACCCACTCGTCCACTCACCCACTCGTCCACTCAGCCACTCGTCCACTCACCCACTCGTCCACTCAGCCACTCGTCCACTCGTCCACTCGTTCACTCAGCCACTCGTCTACTCAGCCACTCGTCCACTCACCCACTCGTCCACTCAGCCACTCGTCCACTCGTCCACTCGTCCACTCAGCCACTCGTCCACTCAGCCACTCGTCCACTCAGCCACTCGTCCACTCAGCCACTCGCCCACTCGTCCACTCAGCCACTCGTCCACTCACCCACTCGTCCACTCGTCCACTCGCCCACTCGTCCACTCACCCAATCGTCCACTCACCCACTCATCCACTCGTCCACTCGCCCACTCACCCACTCAGCCACTCGTTCACTCAGCCACTCACCCACTCGTCCACTCGTCCACTCACCCACTCGTCCACTCGCCCACTCGCCCACTCAGCCACTCGTCCACTCACCCACTCAACCACTCGTCCACTCATCCACTCAGCCACTCGCCCACTCAGCCACTCACTCACTCAGTCACTCAGCCACTCACTCACTCACTCAGCCACTCACTCACTCAGCCACTCACTCAGTCACTCGTCCACTCACCCACTCAGCCACTCGTCCACTCGCCCACTCGTCCACTCGCCCACTCGTCCACTCGTCCACTCGCCCACTCAGCCACTCGTCCACTCACTCACTCACTCAGCCACTCACTCACTCACTCAGCCACTCGTCCACTCACTCACTCACTCAGCCACTCACTCACTCAGCCAATCGTCCACTCAGCCACTCGCTCACTCACTCAACCACTCACTCACTCAGCCAGTCAGACACTCACTCACTCAGTCACTCAGCCACTCACTCACTCACTCAGCCAGTCAGCCACTCAGCCACTCACTCACTCAGTCACTCAGCCACTCACTCACTCACTCAGCCACTCGCTCACTCACTCCGCCATTCACTCACTCACTCACTCGCTCACTCACTCAGCCACTCACTCACTCGCTCACTCACTCAGCCACTCACTCACTTACTCAGCCACTCACTCAGCCACTCGTCCACTCATTCAGCCACTCACTCACTCAACCACTCACTCACTCAGCCAGTCAGCCACTCAGCCACTCACTCAATCAGTCACTCAGTCACTCACTCACTCAGCCACTCACTCACTTACTCAGCCACTCACTCACTCACTCAGCCACTCGTCCACTCATTCAGCCACTCACTCAACCACTCACTCACTCAGCCAGTCAGCCACTCAGCCACTCAGTCACTCACTCAGCCACTCACTCACTCACTCAGCCACTCACTCACTCAGCCACTCACTCACTCAGTCACTCAGCCACTCACTCACTCACTCAGCCACTCACTCACTCAGCCACTCACTCACTCAGTCACTCGTCCACTCACCCACTCAGCCACTCGTCCACTCGCCCACTCGTCCACTCGTCCACTCGCCCACTCAGCCACTCGTCCACTCAGCCACTCGTCCACTCGCCCACTCACCCACTCGTCCACTCACCCACTCAGCCACTCGTCCACTCGCCCACTCGTCCACTCGTCCACTTGTCTACTCGCCCACTCGTCCACTCGTCCACTCACCCACTCGTCCACTCACCCACTCGTCCACTCAGCCACTCGTCTACTCGCCCACTCGTCCACTCACCCACTCGTCCACTCAGCCACGCGTCCACTCAGCCACTAGTCCACTCGCCCACTCGTCCATTCACCCACTCGTCCACTCACCCACTCGTCCACTCAGCCACTCGTCCACTCGTCCACTCGTTCACTCAGCCACTCGTCTACTCAGCCACTCGTCCACTCACCCACTCGTCCACTCAGCCACTCGTCCACTCGTCCACTCGTCCACTCAGCCACTCGTCCACTCACCCACTCGTCCACTCAGCCACTTGTCCACTCAGCCACTCGTCCACTCAGCCACTCGCCCACTCGTCCACTCAGCCACTCGTCCACTCACCCACTTGTCCACTCGTCCACTCGCCCACTCGTCCACTCACCCAATCGTCCACTCACCCACTCATCCACTCGTCCACTCGCCCACTCACCCACTCAGCCACTCGTTCACTCAGCCACTCACCCACTCGTCCACTCGTCCACTCACCCACTCGTCCACTCGCCCACTCGCCCACTCAGCCACTCGTCCACTCACCCACTCAACCACTCGTCCACTCATCCACTCAGCCACTCGCCCACTCAGCCACTCACTCACTCAGTCACTCAGCCACTCACTCACTCACTCAGCCACTCACTCACTCAGCCACTCACTCAGTCACTCGTCCACTCACCCACTCAGCCACTCGTCCACTCGCCCACTCGTCCACTCGCCCACTCGTCCACTCGTCCACTCGCCCACTCAGCCACTCGTCCACTCACTCACTCACTCAGCCACTCACTCACTCACTCAGCCACTCGTCCACTCACTCACTCACTCAGCCACTCACTCACTCAGCCAATCGTCCACTCAGCCACTCGCTCACTCACTCAACCACTCACTCACTCAGCCAGTCAGACACTCACTCACTCAGTCACTCAGCCACTCACTCACTCAGCCAGTCAGCCACTCAGCCACTCACTCACTCAGTCACTCAGCCACTCACTCACTCACTCAGCCACTCGCTCACTCACTCCGCCATTCACTCACTCACTCACTCGCTCACTCACTCAGCCACTCACTCACTCGCTCACTCACTCAGCCACTCACTCACTTACTCAGCCACTCACTCAGCCACTCGTCCACTCATTCAGCCACTCACTCACTCAACCACTCACTCACTCAGCCAGTCAGCCACTCAGCCACTCACTCAATCAGTCACTCAGTCACTCACTCACTCAGCCACTCACTCACTTACTCAGCCACTCACTCACTCACTCAGCCACTCGTCCACTCATTCAGCCACTCACTCAACCACTCACTCACTCAGCCAGTCAGCCACTCAGCCACTCAGTCACTCACTCAGCCACTCACTCACTCACTCAGCCACTCACTCACTCAGCCACTCACTCACTCAGTCACTCAGCCACTCACTCACTCACTCAGCCACTCACTCACTCAGCCACTCACTCACTCAGTCACTCGTCCACTCACCCACTCAGCCACTCGTCCACTCGCCCACTCGTCCACTCGTCCACTCGTCCACTCGCCCACTCAGCCACTCGTCCACTCAGCCACTCGTCCACTCGCCCACTCGTTCACTCAGCCACTCGTCTACTCAGCCACTCGTCCACTCAGCCACTCGTCCACTCAGCCACTCGTCCACTCGTCCACTCGTCCACTCAGCCACTCGTCCACTCACCCACTCGTCCACTCAGCCACTCGTCCACTCAGCCACTCGTCCACTCGTCCACTCGTTCACTCAGCCACTCGTCTACTCAGCCACTCGTCCACTCAGCCACTCGCCCACTCAGCCACTCGTCCACTCAGCCACTCGTCCACTCAGCCACTCGTTCACTCAGCCACTCGTCTACTCAGCCACTCGTCCACTCAGCCACTCGTCCACTCAGCCACTCGTCCACTCGTCCACTCGTCCACTCAGCCACTCGTCCACTCACCCACTCGTCCACTCAGCCACTCGTCCACTCAGCCACTCGTCCACTCAGCCACTCGCCCACTCGTCCACTCAGCCACTCGTCCACTCACCCACTCGTCCACTCGTCCACTCGCCCACTCGTCCACTCACCCAATCGTCCACTCACCCACTCATCCACTCGTCCACTCGCCCACTCACCCACTCAGCCACTCGTTCACTCAGCCACTCACCCACTCGTCCACTCGTCCACTCACCCACTTGTCCACTCGCCCACTCGCCCACTCAGCCACTCGTCCACTCACCCACTCAACCACTCGTCCACTCATCCACTCAGCCACTCGCCCACTCAGCCACTCACTCACTCAGTCACTCAGCCACTCACTCACTCACTCAGCCACTCACTCACTCAGCCACTCACTCAGTCACTCGTCCACTCACCCACTCAGCCACTCGTCCACTCGCCCACTCGTCCACTCGCCCACTCGTCCACTCGTCCACTCGCCCACTCAGCCACTCGTCCACTCAGCCACTCGTCCACTCACCCACTCGTCCACTCACCCACTCAGCCACTCGTCCACTCGCCCACTCGTCCACTCGTCCACTCACCCACTCGTCCACTCACCCACTCATCCACTCAGCCACTCGTCCACTCGTCCACTCACCCACTCGTCCACTCAGCCACTCGTCCACTCGCCCACTCGTCCACTCACCCACTCGTCCACTCAGCCACTCGTCCACTCAGCCACTCGTCCACTCAGCCACTATTCCACTCGCCCACTCGTCCACTCACCCACTCGTCCACTCAGCCACTCGTCCACTCACCCACTCGTCCACTCACCCACTCACCCACTCAGCCACTCGTCCACTCAGCCACTCAGCCACTCGTCCACTCAGCCACTCGTCCACTCAGCCACTCAGCCACTCGTCCACTCGTCCACTCGCCCACTCGTCCACTCAGCCACTCGTCCACTCACCCACTCAGCCACTCGTCCACTCACCCACTCAGCCACTCAGCCACTCGTCACTCACCCACTCAGCCACTCGTCCACTCGTCCACTCGCCCACTCGTCCACTCAGCCACTCGTCCACTCACCCACTCAGCCACTCGTCCACTCGTCCACTCACCCACTCGTCCACTCAGCCACTCGTCCACTCAGCCACTCGCCCACTCGTCCACTCAGCCACTCGTCCACTCACCCACTCGTCCACTCGTCCACTCGCCCACTCGTCCACTCACCCAATCGTCCACTCACCCACTCATCCACTCGTCCACTCGCCCACTCACCCACTCAGCCACTCGTTCACTCAGCCACTCACCCACTCGTCCACTCGTCCACTCACCCACTCGTCCACTCGCCCACTCGCCCACTCAGCCACTCGTCCACTCACCCACTCAACCACTCGTCCACTCATCCACTCAGCCACTCGCCCACTCAGCCACTCACTCACTCAGTCACTCAGCCACTCACTCACTCACTCAGCCACTCACTCACTCAGCCACTCACTCAGTCACTCGTCCACTCACCCACTCAGCCACTCGTCCACTCGCCCACTCGTCCAATCGCCCACTCGTCCACTCGTCCACTCGCCCACTCAGCCACTCGTCCACTCAGCCACTCGTCCACTCACCCACTCGTCCACTCACCCACTCAGCCACTCGTCCACTCGCCCACTCGTCCACTCGTCCACTCACCCACTCGTCCACTCACCCACTCATCCACTCAGCCACTCGTCCACTCGTCCACTCACCCACTCGTCCACTCAGCCACTCGTCCACTCGCCCACTCGTCCACTCACCCACTCGTCCACTCAGCCACTCGTCCACTCAGCCACTCATCCACTCAGCCACTCGCCCACTCGTCCACTCAGCCACTCGTCCACTCAGCCACTCGTCCACTCACCCACTCGTCCACTCACCCACTCACCCACTCAGCCACTCGTCCACTCACCCACTCGTCCACTCACCCACTCACCCACTCAGCCACTCGTCCACTCAGCCACTCGTCCACTCAGCCACTCAGCCACTCGTCCACTCGTCCACTCGCCCACTCGTCCACTCAGCCACTCGTCCACTCACCCACTCAGCCACTCGTCCACTCGTCCACTCACCCACTCAGCCACTCAGCCACTCGTCACTCACCCACTCAGCCACTCGTCCACTCGTCCACTCGCCCACTCGTCCACTCAGCCACTCGTCCACTCACCCACTCAGCCACTCGTCCACTCGTCCACTCACCCACTCAGCCACTCAGCCACTCGTCCACTCACCCACTCATCCACTCGTCCACTCGCCCACTCGTCCACTCAGCCACTCGTCCACTCACCCACTCAGCCACTCGTCCACTCGTCCACTCACCCACTCAGCCACTCAGCCACTCGTCCACTCACCCACTCAGCCACTCGTCCACTCGCCCACTCGTCCACTCAGCCACTCGTCCACTCACCCACTCGTCCACTCAGCCACTCGTCCACTCAGCCACTCGTCCACTCAGCCACTCGCCCACTCGTCCACTCAGCCACTCGTCCACTCACCCACTCGTCCACTCGTCCACTCGCCCACTCGTCCACTCACCCAATCGTCCACTCACCCACTCATCCACTCGTCCACTCGCCCACTCACCCACTCAGCCACTCGTTCACTCAGCCACTCACCCACTCGTCCACTCGTCCACTCACCCACTCGTCCACTCGCCCACTCGCCCACTCAGCCACTCGTCCACTCACCCACTCAACCACTCGTCCACTCATCCACTCAGCCACTCGCCCACTCAGCCACTCAGTCACTCAGCCACTCACTCACTCACTCAGCCACTCACTCACTCAGCCACTCACTCAGTCACTCGTCCACTCACCCACTCAGCCACTCGTCCACTCGCCCACTCGTCCACTCGCCCACTCGTCCACTCGTCCACTCGCCCACTCAGCCACTCGTCCACTCAGCCACTCGTCCACTCACCCACTCGTCCACTCACCCACTCAGCCACTCGTCCACTCGCCCACTCGTCCACTCGTCCACTCACCCACTCGTCCACTCACCCACTCATCCACTCAGCCACTCGTCCACTCGTCCACTCACCCACTCGTCCACTCAGCCACTCGTCCACTCGCCCACTCGTCCACTCACCCACTCGTCCACTCAGCCACTCGTCCACTCAGCCACTCGTCCACTCAGCCACTATTCCACTCGCCCACTCGTCCACTCACCCACTCGTCCACTCAGCCACTCGTCCACTCACCCACTCGTCCACTCACCCACTCACCCACTCAGCCACTCGTCCACTCAGCCACTCAGCCACTCGTCCACTCAGCCACTCGTCCACTCAGCCACTCGTCCACTCACCCACTCACCCACTCAGCCACTCGTCCACTCACCCACTCGTCCACTCACCCACTCACCCACTCAGCCACTCGTCCACTCAGCCACTCGTCCACTCAGCCACTCGTCCACTCGTCCACTCGTCCACTCGCCCACTCGTCCACTCAGCCACTCGTCCACTCACCCACTCAGCCACTCGTCCACTCGTCCACTCACCCACTCAGCCACTCAGCCACTCGTCACTCACCCACTCAGCCACTCGTCCACTCGTCCACTCGCCCACTCGTCCACTCAGCCACTCGTCCACTCACCCACTCAGCCACTCGTCCACTCGTCCACTCACCCACTCGTCCACTCAGCCACTCGTCCACTCAGCCACTCGTCCACTCAGCCACTCGCCCACTCGTCCACTCAGCCACTCGTCCACTCACCCACTCGTCCACTCGTCCACTCGCCCACTCGTCCACTCACCCAATCGTCCACTCACCCACTCATCCACTCGTCCACTCGCCCACTCACCCACTCAGCCACTCGTTCACTCAGCCACTCACCCACTCGTCCACTCGTCCACTCACCCACTCGTCCACTCGCCCACTCGCCCACTCAGCCACTCGTCCACTCACCCACTCAACCACTCGTCCACTCATCCACTCAGCCACTCGCCCACTCAGCCACTCACTCACTCAGTCACTCAGCCACTCACTCACTCACTCAGCCACTCACTCACTCAGCCACTCACTCAGTCACTCGTCCACTCGCCCACTCAGCCATTCGTCCACTCAGCCACTCGTCCACTCACCCACTCGTCCACTCACCCACTCAGCCACTCGTCCACTCGCCCACTCGTCCACTCGTCCACTCACCCACTCGTCCACTCACCCACTCATCCACTCAGCCACTCGTCCACTCGTCCACTCACCCACTCGTCCACTCAGCCACTCGTCCACTCGCCCACTCGTCCACTCACCCACTCGTCCACTCAGCCACTCGTCCACTCAGCCACTCGTCCACTCAGCCACTATTCCACTCGCCCACTCGTCCACTCGCCCACTCGTCCACTCAGCCACTCGTCCACTCAGCCACTCGTCCACTCAGCCACTATTCCACTCGCCCACTCGTCCACTCACCCACTCGTCCACTCAGCCACTCGTCCACTCACCCACTCGTCCACTCAGCCACTCGTCCACTCACCCACTCGTCCACTCACCCACTCACCCACTCAGCCACTCGTCCACTCAGCCACTCAGCCACTCGTCCACTCAGCCACTCGTCCACTCAGCCACTCGTCCACTCACCCACTCACCCACTCAGCCACTCGTCCACTCACCCACTCGTCCACTCACCCACTCACCCACTCAGCCACTCGTCCACTCAGCCACTCAGCCACTCGTCCACTCAGCCACTCGTCCACTCAGCCACTCAGCCACTCGTCCACTCGTCCACTCGCCCACTCGTCCACTCAGCCACTCGTCCACTCACCCACTCAGCCACTCGTCCACTCACCCACTCAGCCACTCAGCCACTCGTCACTCACCCACTCAGCCACTCGTCCACTCGTCCACTCGCCCACTCGTCCACTCAGCCACTCGTCCACTCACCCACTCAGCCACTCGTCCACTCGTCCACTCACCCACTCGTCCACTCAGCCACTCGTCCACTCAGCCACTCGTCCACTCAGCCACTCGCCCACTCGTCCACTCAGCCACTCGTCCACTCACCCACTCGTCCACTCGTCCACTCGCCCACTCGTCCACTCACCCAATCGTCCACTCACCCACTCATCCACTCGTCCACTCGCCCACTCACCCACTCAGCCACTCGTTCACTCAGCCACTCACCCACTCGTCCACTCGTCCACTCACCCACTCGTCCACTCGCCCACTCGCCCACTCAGCCACTCGTCCACTCACCCACTCAACCACTCGTCCACTCATCCACTCAGCCACTCGCCCACTCAGCCACTCACTCACTCAGTCACTCAGCCACTCACTCACTCACTCAGCCACTCACTCACTCAGCCACTCACTCAGTCACTCGTCCACTCACCCACTCAGCCACTCGTCCACTCGCCCACTCGTCCAATCGCCCACTCGTCCACTCGTCCACTCGCCCACTCAGCCACTCGTCCACTCAGCCACTCGTCCACTCACCCACTCGTCCACTCACCCACTCAGCCACTCGTCCACTCGCCCACTCGTCCACTCGTCCACTCACCCACTCGTCCACTCACCCACTCATCCACTCAGCCACTCGTCCACTCGTCCACTCACCCACTCGTCCACTCAGCCACTCGTCCACTCGCCCACTCGTCCACTCACCCACTCGTCCACTCAGCCACTCGTCCACTCAGCCACTCGTCCACTCAGCCACTATTCCACTCGCCCACTCGTCCACTCACCCACTCGTCCACTCAGCCACTCGTCCACTCACCCACTCGTCCACTCACCCACTCACCCACTCAGCCACTCGTCCACTCAGCCACTCAGCCACTCGTCCACTCAGCCACTCGTCCACTCAGCCACTCGTCCACTCACCCACTCACCCACTCAGCCACTCGTCCACTCACCCACTCGTCCACTCACCCACTCACCCACTCAGCCACTCGTCCACTCAGCCACTCGTCCACTCAGCCACTCAGCCACTCGTCCACTCGTCCACTCGCCCACTCGTCCACTCAGCCACTCGTCCACTCACCCACTCAGCCACTCGTCCACTCGTCCACTCACCCACTCAGCCACTCAGCCACTCGTCACTCACCCACTCAGCCACTCGTCCACTCGTCCACTCGCCCACTCGTCCACTCAGCCACTCGTCCACTCACCCACTCAGCCACTCGTCCACTCGTCCACTCACCCACTCAGCCACTCAGCCACTCGTCCACTCACCCACTCATCCACTCGTCCACTCGTCCACTCGCCCACTCGTCCACTCAGCCACTCGTCCACTCACCCACTCAGCCACTCGTCCACTCGTCCACTCACCCACTCAGCCACTCAGCCACTCGTCCACTCACCCACTCAGCCACTCGTCCACTCGCCCACTCGTCCACTCAGCCACTCGTCCACTCAGCCACTCGTCCACTCAGCCACTCGCCCACTCGTCCACTCAGCCACTCGTCCACTCACCCACTCGTCCACTCGTCCACTCGCCCACTCGTCCACTCACCCAATCGTCCACTCACCCACTCATCCACTCGTCCACTCGCCCACTCACCCACTCAGCCACTCGTTCACTCAGCCACTCACCCACTCGTCCACTCGTCCACTCGCCCACTCGTCCACTCGTCCACTCGCCCACTCAGCCACTCGTCCACTCAGCCACTCGTCCACTCACCCACTCGTCCACTCACCCACTCAGCCACTCGTCCACTCGCCCACTCGTCCACTCGTCCACTCACCCACTCGTCCACTCACCCACTCATCCACTCAGCCACTCGTCCACTCGTCCACTCACCCACTCGTCCACTCAGCCACTCGTCCACTCGCCCACTCGTCCACTCACCCACTCGTCCACTCAGCCACTCGTCCACTCAGCCACTCGTCCACTCAGCCACTATTCCACTCGCCCACTCGTCCACTCACCCACTCGTCCACTCAGCCACTCGTCCACTCACCCACTCGTCCACTCACCCACTCACCCACTCAGCCACTCGTCCACTCAGCCACTCAGCCACTCGTCCACTCAGCCACTCGTCCACTCAGCCACTCGTCCACTCACCCACTCACCCACTCAGCCACTCGTCCACTCACCCACTCGTCCACTCACCCACTCACCCACTCAGCCACTCGTCCACTCAGCCACTCGTCCACTCAGCCACTCAGCCACTCGTCCACTCGTCCACTCGCCCACTCGTCCACTCAGCCACTCGTCCACTCACCCACTCAGCCACTCGTCCACTCGTCCACTCACCCACTCAGCCACTCAGCCACTCGTCACTCACCCACTCAGCCACTCGTCCACTCGTCCACTCGCCCACTCGTCCACTCAGCCACTCGTCCACTCACCCACTCAGCCACTCGTCCACTCGTCCACTCACCCACTCGTCCACTCAGCCACTCGTCCACTCAGCCACTCGTCCACTCAGCCACTCGCCCACTCGTCCACTCAGCCACTCGTCCACTCACCCACTCGTCCACTCGTCCACTCGCCCACTCGTCCACTCACCCAATCGTCCACTCACCCACTCATCCACTCGTCCACTCGCCCACTCACCCACTCAGCCACTCGTTCACTCAGCCACTCACCCACTCGTCCACTCGTCCACTCACCCACTCGTCCACTCGCCCACTCGCCCACTCAGCCACTCGTCCACTCACCCACTCAACCACTCGTCCACTCATCCACTCAGCCACTCGCCCACTCAGCCACTCACTCACTCAGCCACTCACTCAGTCACTCGTCCACTCACCCACTCAGCCACTCGTCCACTCGCCCACTCGTCCACTCGCCCACTCGTCCACTCGTCCACTCGCCCACTCAGCCATTCGTCCACTCAGCCACTCGTCCACTCACCCACTCGTCCACTCACCCACTCAGCCACTCGTCCACTCGCCCACTCGTCCACTCGTCCACTCACCCACTCGTCCACTCACCCACTCATCCACTCAGCCACTCGTCCACTCGTCCACTCACCCACTCGTCCACTCAGCCACTCGTCCACTCGCCCACTCGTCCACTCACCCACTCGTCCACTCAGCCACTCGTCCACTCAGCCACTCGTCCACTCAGCCACTCGTCCACTCAGCCACTATTCCACTCGCCCACTCGTCCACTCACCCACTCGTCCACTCAGCCACTCGTCCACTCACCCACTCGTCCACTCACCCACTCACCCACTCAGCCACTCGTCCACTCAGCCACTCAGCCACTCGTCCACTCAGCCACTCGTCCACTCAGCCACTCGTCCACTCACCCACTCACCCACTCAGCCACTCGTCCACTCACCCACTCGTCCACTCACCCACTCACCCACTCAGCCACTCGTCCACTCAGCCACTCAGCCACTCGTCCACTCAGCCACTCGTCCACTCAGCCACTCGTCCACTCACCCACTCACCCACTCAGCCACTCGTCCACTCACCCACTCGTCCACTCACCCACTCACCCACTCAGCCACTCGTCCACTCAGCCACTCGTCCACTCAGCCACTCAGCCACTCGTCCACTCGTCCACTCGCCCACTCGTCCACTCAGCCACTCGTCCACTCACCCACTCAGCCACTCGTCCACTCGTCCACTCACCCACTCAGCCACTCAGCCACTCGTCACTCACCCACTCAGCCACTCGTCCACTCGTCCACTCGCCCACTCGTCCACTCAGCCACTCGTCCACTCACCCACTCAGCCACTCGTCCACTCGTCCACTCACCCACTCAGCCACTCAGCCACTCGTCCACTCACCCACTCATCCACTCGTCCACTCGTCCACTCGCCCACTCGTCCACTCAGCCACTCGTCCACTCACCCACTCAGCCACTCGTCCACTCGTCCACTCACCCACTCAGCCACTCAGCCACTCGTCCACTCACCCACTCAGCCACTCGTCCACTCGCCCACTCGTCCACTCAGCCACTCGTCCACTCACCCACTCAGCCACTCAGCCACTCGTCCACTCACCCACTCAGCCACTCGTCCACTCGTCCACTCACCCACTCAGCCACTCAGCCACTCGTCCACTCACCCACTCAGCCACTCGTCCACTCAGCCACTCGTCCACTCACCCACTCAGCCACTCAGCCACTCGTCCAGTCACCCACTCAGCCACTCGTCCACTCACCCACTCAGCCACTCAGCCACTCAGCCACTCAGCCACTCGTCCACTCACCCACTCAGCCACTCGTCCACTCGTCCACTCGCCCACTCGTCCACTCAGCCACTCATCCACTCACCCACTCAGCCACTCAGCCACTCGTCCACTCACCCACTCAGCCACTCGTCCACTCGTCCACTCGCCCACTCGTCCACTCAGCCACTCATCCACTCACCCACTCGTCCACTCAGCCACTCGTCCACTCGTCCACTCAGCCACTCGTCCACTCACCCACTCACCCACTCAGCCACTCAGCCACTCGTCCACTCACCCACTCGTCCACTCACCCACTCACCCACTCAGCCACTCGTCCACTCACCCACTCGTCCACTCACCCACTCACCCACTCAGCCACTCGTCCACTCAGCCACTCAGCCACTCGTCCACTCACCCACTCGTCCACTCGTCCACTCACCCACTCAGCCACTCAGCCACTCTTCCACTCACCCACTCGTCCACTCGTCCACTCACCCACTCAGCCACTCGTCCACTCGTCCACTCGCCCACTCGTCCACTCAGCCACTCGTCCACTCACCCACTCGTCCACTCAGCCACTCGTCCACTCGTCCACTCGCCCACTCGTCCACTCAGCCACTCGTCCACTCACCCACTCACCCACTCAGCCACTCAGCCACTCGTCCACTCGCCCACTCGTCCACTCAGCCACTCGTCCACTCACCCACTCAGCCACTCAGCCACTCGTCCACTCGCCCACTCGTCCACTCAGCCACTCGTCCACTCAGCCACTCGTCCACTCGTCCACTCACCCACTCAGCCACTCAGCCACTCGTCCACTCGCCCACTCGTCCACTCGTCCACTCAGCCACTCAGCCACTCAGCCACTCGTCCACTCACCCACTCAGCCACTCGTCCACTCGTCCACTCGCCCACTCGTCCACTCAGCCACTCGTCCACTCGTCCACTCGCCCACTCGTCCACTCAGCCACTCGTCCACTCACCCACTCAGCCACTCGTCCACTCGTCCACTCACCCACTCAGCCACTCAGCCACTCGTCCACTCACCCACTCAGCCACTCACCCACTCGTCCACTCACCCACTCGTCCACTCACCCACTCACCCACTCAGCCACTCGTCCACTCACCCACTCAGCCACTCGTCCACTCACCCACTCAGCCACTCAGCCACTCGTCCACTCACCCACTCAGCCACTCGTCCACTCACCCACTCAGCCACTCGTCCACTCGCCCACTCGTCCACTCGTCCACTCGTCCACTCATCCACTCAGCCACTCGCCCACTCAGCCACTCACTCACTCAGTCACTCAGCCACTCACTCACTCACTCAGCCACTCACTCACTCAGCCACTCACTCACTCAGTCACTCGTCCACTCACCCACTCAGCCACTCGTCCACTCGCCCACTCGTCCACTCGTCCACTCGCCCACTCAGCCACTCGTCCACTCAGCCACTCGTCCACTCGCCCACTCAGCCACTCGTCCACTCGCCCACTCGTCCACTCGTCCACTCACCCACTCGTCCACTCACCCACTCGTCCACTCAGCCACTCGTCTACTCGCCCACTCGTCCACTCACCCACTCGTCCACTCAGCCACGCGTCCACTCAGCCACTAGTCCACTCGCCCACTCGTCCATTCACCCACTCGTCCACTCACCCACTCGTCCACTCAGCCACTCGTCCACTCGTCCACTCGTTCACTCAGCCACTCGTCTACTCAGCCACTCGTCCACTCACCCACTCGTCCACTCAGCCACTCGTCCACTCGTCCACTCGTCCACTCAGCCACTCGTCCACTCACCCACTCGTCCACTCAGCCACTCGTCCACTCAGCCACTCGTCCACTCAGCCACTCGCCCACTCGTCCACTCAGCCACTCGTCCACTCACCCACTCGTCCACTCGTCCACTCGCCCACTCGTCCACTCACCCAATCGTCCACTCACCCACTCATCCACTCGTCCACTCGCCCACTCACCCACTCAGCCACTCGTTCACTCAGCCACTCACCCACTCGTCCACTCGTCCACTCACCCACTCGTCCACTCGCCCACTCGCCCACTCAGCCACTCGTCCACTCACCCACTCAACCACTCGTCCACTCATCCACTCAGCCACTCGCCCACTCAGCCACTCACTCACTCAGTCACTCAGCCACTCACTCACTCACTCAGCCACTCACTCACTCAGCCACTCACTCAGTCACTCGTCCACTCACCCACTCAGCCACTCGTCCACTCGCCCACTCGTCCACTCGCCCACTCGTCCACTCGTCCACTCGCCCACTCAGCCACTCGTCCACTCAGCCACTCGTCCACTCGTCCACTCACCCACTCGTCCACTCACCCACTCAGCCACTCGTCCACTCGCCCACTCGTCCACTCGTCCACTCACCCACTCGTCCACTCACCCACTCATCCACTCAGCCACTCGTCCACTCGTCCACTCACCCACTCGTCCACTCAGCCACTCGTCCACTCGCCCACTCGTCCACTCACCCACTCGTCCACTCAGCCACTCGTCCACTCAGCCACTCGTCCACTCAGCCACTATTCCACTCGCCCACTCGTCCACTCACCCACTCGTCCACTCAGCCACTCGTCCACTCACCCACTCGTCCACTCACCCACTCACCCACTCAGCCACTCGTCCACTCAGCCACTCAGCCACTCGTCCACTCAGCCACTCGTCCACTCAGCCACTCGTCCACTCACCCACTCACCCACTCAGCCACTCGTCCACTCACCCACTCGTCCACTCACCCACTCACCCACTCAGCCACTCGTCCACTCAGCCACTCGTCCACTCAGCCACTCAGCCACTCGTCCACTCGTCCACTCGCCCACTCGTCCACTCAGCCACTCGTCCACTCACCCACTCAGCCACTCGTCCACTCGTCCACTCACCCACTCAGCCACTCAGCCACTCGTCACTCACCCACTCAGCCACTCGTCCACTCGTCCACTCGCCCACTCGTCCACTCAGCCACTCGTCCACTCACCCACTCAGCCACTCGTCCACTCGTCCACTCACCCACTCGTCCACTCAGCCACTCGTCCACTCAGCCACTCGTCCACTCAGCCACTCGCCCACTCGTCCACTCAGCCACTCGTCCACTCACCCACTCGTCCACTCGTCCACTCGCCCACTCGTCCACTCACCCAATCGTCCACTCACCCACTCATCCACTCGTCCACTCGCCCACTCACCCACTCAGCCACTCGTTCACTCAGCCACTCACCCACTCGTCCACTCGTCCACTCACCCACTCGTCCACTCGCCCACTCGCCCACTTAGCCACTCGTCCACTCACCCACTCAACCACTCGTCCACTCATCCACTCAGCCACTCGCCCACTCAGCCACTCACTCACTCAGTCACTCAGCCACTCACTCACTCACTCAGCCACTCACTCACTCAGCCACTCACTCAGTCACTCGTCCACTCACCCACTCAGCCACTCGTCCACTCGCCCACTCGTCCACTCGCCCACTCGTCCACTCGTCCACTCGCCCACTCAGCCATTCGTCCACTCAGCCACTCGTCCACTCACCCACTCGTCCACTCACCCACTCAGCCACTCGTCCACTCGCCCACTCGTCCACTCGTCCACTCACCCACTCGTCCACTCACCCACTCATCCACTCAGCCACTCGTCCACTCGTCCACTCACCCACTCGTCCACTCAGCCACTCGTCCACTCGCCCACTCGTCCACTCACCCACTCGTCCACTCAGCCACTCGTCCACTCAGCCACTCGTCCACTCAGCCACTCGTCCACTCAGCCACTATTCCACTCGCCCACTCGTCCACTCACCCACTCGTCCACTCAGCCACTCGTCCACTCACCCACTCGTCCACTCACCCACTCACCCACTCAGCCACTCGTCCACTCAGCCACTCAGCCACTCGTCCACTCAGCCACTCGTCCACTCACCCACTCACCCACTCAGCCACTCGTCCACTCACCCACTCGTCCACTCACCCACTCACCCACTCAGCCACTCGTCCACTCAGCCACTCAGCCACTCGTCCACTCAGCCACTCGTCCACTCAGCCACTCGTCCACTCACCCACTCACCCACTCAGCCACTCGTCCACTCACCCACTCGTCCACTCACCCACTCACCCACTCAGCCACTCGTCCACTCAGCCACTCGTCCACTCAGCCACTCAGCCACTCGTCCACTCGTCCACTCGCCCACTCGTCCACTCAGCCACTCGTCCACTCACCCACTCAGCCACTCGTCCACTCGTCCACTCACCCACTCAGCCACTCAGCCACTCGTCACTCACCCACTCAGCCACTCGTCCACTCGTCCACTCGCCCACTCGTCCACTCAGCCACTCGTCCACTCACCCACTCAGCCACTCGTCCACTCGTCCACTCACCCACTCAGCCACTCAGCCACTCGTCCACTCACCCACTCATCCACTCGTCCACTCGTCCACTCGCCCACTCGTCCACTCAGCCACTCGTCCACTCACCCACTCAGCCACTCGTCCACTCGTCCACTCACCCACTCAGCCACTCAGCCACTCGTCCACTCACCCACTCAGCCACTCGTCCACTCGCCCACTCGTCCACTCAGCCACTCGTCCACTCACCCACTCAGCCACTCAGCCACTCGTCCACTCACCCACTCAGCCACTCGTCCACTCGTCCACTCACCCACTCAACCACTCAGCCACTCGTCCACTCACCCACTCAGCCACTCGTCCACTCAGCCACTCGTCCACTCACCCACTCAGCCACTCAGCCACTCGTCCAGTCACCCACTCAGCCACTCGTCCACTCACCCACTCAGCCACTCAGCCACTCAGCCACTCAGCCACTCGTCCACTCACCCACTCAGCCACTCGTCCACTCGTCCACTCGCCCACTCGTCCACTCAGCCACTCATCCACTCACCCACTCAGCCACTCAGCCACTCGTCCACTCACCCACTCAGCCACTCGTCCACTCGTCCACTCGCCCACTCGTCCACTCAGCCACTCATCCACTCACCCACTCGTCCACTCAGCCACTCGTCCACTCGTCCACTCAGCCACTCGTCCACTCACCCACTCACCCACTCAGCCACTCAGCCACTCGTCCACTCACCCACTCGTCCACTCACCCACTCACCCACTCAGCCACTCGTCCACTCACCCACTCGTCCACTCACCCACTCACCCACTCAGCCACTCGTCCACTCAGCCACTCAGCCACTCGTCCACTCACCCACTCGTCCACTCGTCCACTCACCCACTCAGCCACTCAGCCACTCTTCCACTCACCCACTCGTCCACTCGTCCACTCACCCACTCAGCCACTCGTCCACTCGTCCACTCGCCCACTCGTCCACTCAGCCACTCGTCCACTCACCCACTCGTCCACTCAGCCACTCGTCCACTCGTCCACTCGCCCACTCGTCCACTCAGCCACTCGTCCACTCACCCACTCACCCACTCAGCCACTCAGCCACTCGTCCACTCGCCCACTCGTCCACTCAGCCACTCGTCCACTCACCCACTCAGCCACTCAGCCACTCGTCCACTCGCCCACTCGTCCACTCAGCCACTCGTCCACTCAGCCACTCGTCCACTCGTCCACTCACCCACTCAGCCACTCAGCCACTCGTCCACTCGCCCACTCGTCCACTCGTCCACTCAGCCACTCAGCCACTCAGCCACTCGTCCACTCACCCACTCAGCCACTCGTCCACTCGTCCACTCGCCCACTCGTCCACTCAGCCACTCGTCCACTCGTCCACTCGCCCACTCGTCCACTCAGCCACTCGTCCACTCACCCACTCAGCCACTCGTCCACTCGTCCACTCACCCACTCAGCCACTCAGCCACTCGTCCACTCACCCACTCAGCCACTCACCCACTCGTCCACTCACCCACTCGTCCACTCACCCACTCACCCACTCAGCCACTCGTCCACTCACCCACTCACCCACTCAGCCACTCGTCCACTCACCCACTCGTCCACTCACCCACTCACCCACTCAGCCACTCGTCCACTCAGCCACTCGTCCACTCAGCCACTCAGCCACTCGTCCACTCGTCCACTCGCCCACTCGTCCACTCAGCCACTCGTCCACTCACCCACTCAGCCACTCGTCCACTCGTCCACTCACCCACTCAGCCACTCAGCCACTCGTCACTCACCCACTCAGCCACTCGTCCACTCGTCCACTCGCCCACTCGTCCACTCAGCCACTCGTCCACTCACCCACTCAGCCACTCGTCCACTCGTCCACTCACCCACTCGTCCACTCAGCCACTCGTCCACTCAGCCACTCGTCCACTCAGCCACTCGCCCACTCGTCCACTCAGCCACTCGTCCACTCACCCACTCGTCCACTCGTCCACTCGCCCACTCGTCCACTCACCCAATCGTCCACTCACCCACTCATCCACTCGTCCACTCGCCCACTCACCCACTCAGCCACTCGTTCACTCAGCCACTCACCCACTCGTCCACTCGTCCACTCACCCACTCGTCCACTCGCCCACTCGCCCACTTAGCCACTCGTCCACTCACCCACTCAACCACTCGTCCACTCATCCACTCAGCCACTCGCCCACTCAGCCACTCACTCACTCAGTCACTCAGCCACTCACTCACTCACTCAGCCACTCACTCACTCAGCCACTCACTCAGTCACTCGTCCACTCACCCACTCAGCCACTCGTCCACTCGCCCACTCGTCCACTCGCCCACTCGTCCACTCGTCCACTCGCCCACTCAGCCATTCGTCCACTCAGCCACTCGTCCACTCACCCACTCGTCCACTCACCCACTCAGCCACTCGTCCACTCGCCCACTCGTCCACTCGTCCACTCACCCACTCGTCCACTCACCCACTCATCCACTCAGCCACTCGTCCACTCGTCCACTCACCCACTCGTCCACTCAGCCACTCGTCCACTCGCCCACTCGTCCACTCACCCACTCGTCCACTCAGCCACTCGTCCACTCAGCCACTCGTCCACTCAGCCACTCGTCCACTCAGCCACTATTCCACTCGCCCACTCGTCCACTCACCCACTCGTCCACTCAGCCACTCGTCCACTCACCCACTCGTCCACTCACCCACTCACCCACTCAGCCACTCGTCCACTCAGCCACTCAGCCACTCGTCCACTCAGCCACTCGTCCACTCACCCACTCACCCACTCAGCCACTCGTCCACTCACCCACTCGTCCACTCACCCACTCACCCACTCAGCCACTCGTCCACTCAGCCACTCAGCCACTCGTCCACTCAGCCACTCGTCCACTCAGCCACTCGTCCACTCACCCACTCACCCACTCAGCCACTCGTCCACTCACCCACTCGTCCACTCACCCACTCACCCACTCAGCCACTCGTCCACTCAGCCACTCGTCCACTCAGCCACTCAGCCACTCGTCCACTCGTCCACTCGCCCACTCGTCCACTCAGCCACTCGTCCACTCACCCACTCAGCCACTCGTCCACTCGTCCACTCACCCACTCAGCCACTCAGCCACTCGTCACTCACCCACTCAGCCACTCGTCCACTCGTCCACTCGCCCACTCGTCCACTCAGCCACTCGTCCACTCACCCACTCAGCCACTCGTCCACTCGTCCACTCACCCACTCAGCCACTCAGCCACTCGTCCACTCACCCACTCATCCACTCGTCCACTCGTCCACTCGCCCACTCGTCCACTCAGCCACTCGTCCACTCACCCACTCAGCCACTCGTCCACTCGTCCACTCACCCACTCAGCCACTCAGCCACTCGTCCACTCACCCACTCAGCCACTCGTCCACTCACCCACTCATCCACTCGTCCACTCGTCCACTCGCCCACTCGTCCACTCAGCCACTCGTCCACTCACCCACTCAGCCACTCGTCCACTCGTCCACTCACCCACTCAGCCACTCAGCCACTCGTCCACTCACCCACTCAGCCACTCGTCCACTCGCCCACTCGTCCACTCAGCCACTCGTCCACTCACCCACTCAGCCACTCAGCCACTCGTCCACTCACCCACTCAGCCACTCGTCCACTCGTCCACTCACCCACTCAACCACTCAGCCACTCGTCCACTCACCCACTCAGCCACTCGTCCACTCAGCCACTCGTCCACTCACCCACTCAGCCACTCAGCCACTCGTCCAGTCACCCACTCAGCCACTCGTCCACTCACCCACTCAGCCACTCAGCCACTCAGCCACTCAGCCACTCGTCCACTCACCCACTCAGCCACTCGTCCACTCGTCCACTCGCCCACTCGTCCACTCAGCCACTCATCCACTCACCCACTCAGCCACTCAGCCACTCGTCCACTCACCCACTCAGCCACTCGTCCACTCGTCCACTCGCCCACTCGTCCACTCAGCCACTCATCCACTCACCCACTCGTCCACTCAGCCACTCGTCCACTCGTCCACTCAGCCACTCGTCCACTCACCCACTCACCCACTCAGCCACTCAGCCACTCGTCCACTCACCCACTCGTCCACTCACCCACTCACCCACTCAGCCACTCGTCCACTCACCCACTCGTCCACTCACCCACTCACCCACTCAGCCACTCGTCCACTCAGCCACTCAGCCACTCGTCCACTCACCCACTCGTCCACTCGTCCACTCACCCACTCAGCCACTCAGCCACTCTTCCACTCACCCACTCGTCCACTCGTCCACTCACCCACTCAGCCACTCGTCCACTCGTCCACTCGCCCACTCGTCCACTCAGCCACTCGTCCACTCACCCACTCGTCCACTCAGCCACTCGTCCACTCGTCCACTCGCCCACTCGTCCACTCAGCCACTCGTCCACTCACCCACTCACCCACTCAGCCACTCAGCCACTCGTCCACTCGCCCACTCGTCCACTCAGCCACTCGTCCACTCACCCACTCAGCCACTCAGCCACTCGTCCACTCGCCCACTCGTCCACTCAGCCACTCGTCCACTCAGCCACTCGTCCACTCGTCCACTCACCCACTCAGCCACTCAGCCACTCGTCCACTCGCCCACTCGTCCACTCGTCCACTCAGCCACTCAGCCACTCAGCCACTCGTCCACTCACCCACTCAGCCACTCGTCCACTCGTCCACTCGCCCACTCGTCCACTCAGCCACTCGTCCACTCGTCCACTCGCCCACTCGTCCACTCAGCCACTCGTCCACTCACCCACTCAGCCACTCGTCCACTCGTCCACTCACCCACTCAGCCACTCAGCCACTCGTCCACTCACCCACTCAGCCACTCACCCACTCGTCCACTCACCCACTCGTCCACTCACCCACTCACCCACTCAGCCACTCGTCCACTCACCCACTCAGCCACTCGTCCACTCACCCACTCAGCCACTCAGCCACTCGTCCACTCACCCACTCAGCCACTCGTCCACTCACCCACTCAGCCACTCGTCCACTCGCCCACTCGTCCACTCGTCCACTCGTCCACTCATCCACTCAGCCACTCGCCCACTCAGCCACTCACTCACTCAGTCACTCAGCCACTCACTCACTCACTCAGCCACTCACTCACTCAGCCACTCACTCACTCAGTCACTCGTCCACTCACCCACTCAGCCACTCGTCCACTCGCCCACTCGTCCACTCGTCCACTCGCCCACTCAGCCACTCGTCCACTCAGCCACTCGTCCACTCGCCCACTCAGCCACTCGTCCACTCGCCCACTCGTCCACTCGTCCACTCACCCACTCGTCCACTCACCCACTCGTCCACTCAGCCACTCGTCTACTCGCCCACTCGTCCACTCACCCACTCGTCCACTCAGCCACGCGTCCACTCAGCCACTAGTCCACTCGCCCACTCGTCCATTCACCCACTCGTCCACTCACCCACTCGTCCACTCAGCCACTCGTCCACTCGTCCACTCGTTCACTCAGCCACTCGTCTACTCAGCCACTCGTCCACTCACCCACTCGTCCACTCAGCCACTCGTCCACTCGTCCACTCGTCCACTCAGCCACTCGTCCACTCACCCACTCGTCCACTCAGCCACTCGTCCACTCAGCCACTCGTCCACTCAGCCACTCGCCCACTCGTCCACTCAGCCACTCGTCCACTCACCCACTCGTCCACTCGTCCACTCGCCCACTCGTCCACTCACCCAATCGTCCACTCACCCACTCATCCACTCGTCCACTCGCCCACTCACCCACTCAGCCACTCGTTCACTCAGCCACTCACCCACTCGTCCACTCGTCCACTCACCCACTCGTCCACTCGCCCACTCGCCCACTCAGCCACTCGTCCACTCACCCACTCAACCACTCGTCCACTCATCCACTCAGCCACTCGCCCACTCAGCCACTCACTCACTCAGTCACTCAGCCACTCACTCACTCACTCAGCCACTCACTCACTCAGCCACTCACTCAGTCACTCGTCCACTCACCCACTCAGCCACTCGTCCACTCGCCCACTCGCCCACTCGTCCACTCGTCCACTCGCCCACTCAGCCACTCGTCCACTCAGCCACTCGTCCACTCGTCCACTCACCCACTCGTCCACTCACCCACTCAGCCACTCGCCCACTCGTCCACTCGTCCACTCACCCACTCGTCCACTCACCCACTCATCCACTCAGCCACTCGTCCACTCGTCCACTCACCCACTCGTCCACTCAGCCACTCGTCCACTCGCCCACTCGTCCACTCACCCACTCGTCCACTCAGCCACTCGTCCACTCAGCCACTCGTCCACTCAGCCACTATTCCACTCGCCCACTCGTCCACTCACCCACTCGTCCACTCAGCCACTCGTCCACTCACCCACTCGTCCACTCACCCACTCACCCACTCAGCCACTCGTCCACTCAGCCACTCAGCCACTCGTCCACTCAGCCACTCATCCACTCAGCCACTCGTCCACTCACCCACTCACCCACTCAGCCACTCGTCCACTCAGCCACTCAGCCACTCGTCCACTCAGCCACTCGTCCACTCAGCCACTCAGCCACTCGTCCACTCGTCCACTCGCCCACTCGTCCACTCAGCCACTCGTCCACTCACCCACTCAGCCACTCGTCCACTCGTCCACTCACCCACTCAGCCACTCAGCCACTCGTCACTCACCCACTCAGCCACTCGTCCACTCGTCCACTCGCCCACTCGTCCACTCAGCCACTCGTCCACTCACCCACTCAGCCACTCGTCCACTCGTCCACTCACCCACTCGTCCACTCAGCCACTCGTCCACTCAGCCACTCGTCCACTCAGCCACTCGCCCACTCGTCCACTCAGCCACTCGTCCACTCACCCACTCGTCCACTCGTCCACTCGCCCACTCGTCCACTCACCCAATCGTCCACTCACCCACTCATCCACTCGTCCACTCGCCCACTCACCCACTCAGCCACTCGTTCACTCAGCCACTCACCCACTCGTCCACTCGTCCACTCACCCACTCGTCCACTCGCCCACTCGCCCACTCAGCCACTCGTCCACTCACCCACTCAACCACTCGTCCACTCATCCACTCAGCCACTCGCCCACTCACTCACTCAGTCACTCAGCCACTCACTCACTCACTCAGCCACTCACTCACTCAGCCACTCACTCAGTCACTCGTCCACTCACCCACTCAGCCACTCGTCCACTCGCCCACTCGTCCACTCGCCCACTCGTCCACTCGTTCACTCGCCCACTCAGCCACTCGTCCACTCAGCCACTCGTCCACTCACCCACTCGTCCACTCACCCACTCAGCCACTCGTCCACTCGCCCACTCGTCCACTCGTCCACTCACCCACTCGTCCACTCACCCACTCATCCACTCAGCCACTCGTCCACTCGTCCACTCACCCACTCGTCCACTCAGCCACTCGTCCACTCGCCCACTCGTCCACTCACCCACTCGTCCACTCAGCCACTCGTCCACTCAGCCACTCGTCCACTCAGCCACTATTCCACTCGCCCACTCGTCCACTCACCCACTCGTCCACTCAGCCACTCGTCCACTCACCCACTCGTCCACTCACCCACTCACCCACTCAGCCACTCGTCCACTCAGCCACTCAGCCACTCGTCCACTCAGCCACTCGTCCACTCAGCCACTCGTCCACTCACCCACTCACCCACTCAGCCACTCGTCCACTCACCCACTCGTCCACTCACCCACTCACCCACTCAGCCACTCGTCCACTCAGCCACTCGTCCACTCAGCCACTCAGCCACTCGTCCACTCGTCCACTCGCCCACTCGTCCACTCAGCCACTCGTCCACTCACCCACTCAGCCACTCGTCCACTCGTCCACTCACCCACTCAGCCACTCAGCCACTCGTCACTCACCCACTCAGCCACTCGTCCACTCGTCCACTCGCCCACTCGTCCACTCAGCCACTCGTCCACTCACCCACTCAGCCACTCGTCCACTCGTCCACTCACCCACTCAGCCACTCAGCCACTCGTCCACTCACCCACTCGTCCACTCGTCCACTCGCCCACTCGTCCACTCAGCCACTCGTCCACTCGTCCACTCACCCACTCAGCCACTCAGCCACTCGTCCACTCACCCACTCAGCCACTCGTCCACTCGCCCACTCGTCCACTCAGCCACTCGTCCACTCACCCACTCGTCCACTCAGCCACTCGTCCACTCAGCCACTCGTCCACTCAGCCACTCGTCCACTCGTCCACTCAGCCACTCGTCCACTCACCCACTCGTCCACTCGTCTACTCGCCCACTCGTCCACTCACCCAATCGTCCACTCACCCACTCATCCACTCGTCCACTCGCCCACTCACCCACTCAGCCACTCGTTCACTCAGCCACTCACCCACTCGTCCACTCGTCCACTCACCCACTCGTCCACTCGCCCACTCGCCCACTCAGCCACTCGTCCACTCACCCACTCAACCACTCGTCCACTCATCCACTCAGCCACTCGCCCACTCAGCCACTCACTCACTCAGTCACTCAGCCACTCACTCACTCACTCAGCCACTCACTCAGCCACTCACTCAGTCACTCGTCCACTCACCCACTCAGCCACTCGTCCACTCGCCCACTCGTCCACTCGCCCACTCGTCCACTCGTCCACTCGCCCACTCAGCCACTCGTCCACTCAGCCACTCGTCCACTCACCCACTCGTCCACTCACCCACTCAGCCACTCGTCCACTCGCCCACTCGTCCACTCGTCCACTCACCCACTCGTCCACTCACCCACTCAGCCACTCGTCCACTCGCCCACTCGTCCACTCGTCCACTCACCCACTCGTCCACTCACCCACTCATCCACTCAGCCACTCGTCCACTCGTCCACTCACCCACTCGTCCACTCAGCCACTCGTCCACTCGCCCACTCATCCACTCACCCACTCGTCCACTCAGCCACTCGTCCACTCAGCCACTCGTCCACTCAGCCACTATTCCACTCGCCCACTCGTCCACTCACCCACTCGTCCACTCAGCCACTCGTCCACTCACCCACTCGTCCACTCACCCACTCACCCACTCAGCCACTCGTCCACTCAGCCACTCAGCCACTCGTCCACTCAGCCACTCGTCCACTCAGCCACTCGTCCACTCACCCACTCACCCACTCAGCCACTCGTCCACTCACCCACTCGTCCACTCACCCACTCACCCACTCAGCCACTCGTCCACTCAGCCACTCAGCCACTCGTCCACTCAGCCACTCGTCCACTCAGCCACTCAGCCACTCGTCCACTCGTCCACTCGCCCACTCGTCCACTCAGCCACTCGTCCACTCACCCACTCAGCCACTCGTCCACTCGTCCACTCACCCACTCAGCCACTCAGCCACTCGTCACTCACCCACTCAGCCACTCGTCCACTCGTCCACTCGCCCACTCGTCCACTCAGCCACTCGTCCACTCACCCACTCAGCCACTCGTCCACTCGTCCACTCACCCACTCGTCCACTCAGCCACTCGTCCACTCAGCCACTCGTCCACTCAGCCACTCGCCCACTCGTCCACTCAGCCACTCGTCCACTCACCCACTCGTCCACTCGTCCACTCGCCCACTCGTCCACTCACCCAATCGTCCACTCGTCCACTCGCCCACTCACCCACTCAGCCACTCGTTCACTCAGCCACTCACCCACTCATCCACTCGTCCACTCGCCCACTCACCCACTCAGCCACTCGTTCACTCAGCCACTCACCCACTCGTCCACTCGTCCACTCACCCACTCGTCCACTCGCCCACTCGCCCACTCAGCCACTCGTCCACTCACCCACTCAACCACTCGTCCACTCATCCACTCAGCCACTCGCCCACTCAGCCACTCACTCACTCAGTCACTCAGCCACTCACTCACTCACTCAGCCACTCACTCACTCAGCCACTCACTCAGTCACTCGTCCACTCACCCACTCAGCCACTCGTCCACTCGCCCACTCGTCCACTCGCCCACTCGTCCACTCGTCCACTCGCCCACTCAGCCACTCGTCCACTCAGCCACTCGTCCACTCACCCACTCGTCCACTCACCCACTCAGCCACTCGTCCACTCGTCCACTCGCCCACTCGTCCACTCAGCCACTCGTCCACTCACCCACTCAGCCACTCGTCCACTCGTCCACTCACCCACTCAGCCACTCGTCCACTCACCCACTCATCCACTCGTCCACTCGTCCACTCGCCCACTCGTCCACTCAGCCACTCGTCCACTCACCCACTCAGCCACTCGTCCACTCGTCCACTCACCCACTCAGCCACTCAGCCACTCGTCCACTCACCCACTCAGCCACTCGTCCACTCGCCCACTCGTCCACTCAGCCACTCGTCCACTCACCCACTCGTCCACTCAGCCACTCGTCCACTCAGCCACTCGTCCACTCAGCCACTCGCCCACTCGTCCACTCAGCCACTCGTCCACTCACCCACTCGTCCACTCGTCCACTCGCCCACTCGTCCACTCACCCAATCGTCCACTCACCCACTCATCCACTCGTCCACTCGCCCACTCACCCACTCAGCCACTCGTTCACTCAGCCACTCACCCACTCGTCCACTCGTCCACTCACCCACTCGTCCACTCGCCCACTCGCCCACTCAGCCACTCGTCCACTCACCCACTCAACCACTCGTCCACTCATCCACTCAGCCACTCGCCCACTCAGCCACTCACTCACTCAGTCACTCAGCCACTCACTCACTCACTCAGCCACTCACTCACTCAGCCACTCACTCAGTCACTCGTCCACTCACCCACTCAGCCACTCGTCCACTCGCCCACTCGTCCACTCGCCCACTCGTCCACTCGTCCACTCGCCCACTCAGCCACTCGTCCACTCAGCCACTCGTCCACTCACCCACTCGTCCACTCACCCACTCGTCCACTCACCCACTCGTCCACTCAGCCACTCGTCCACTCGCCCACTCGTCCACTCACCCACTCGTCCACTCAGCCACTCGTCCACTCAGCCACTCGTCCACTCAGCCACTATTCCACTCGCCCACTCGTCCACTCACCCACTCGTCCACTCAGCCACTCGTCCACTCACCCACTCGTCCACTCACCCACTCACCCACTCAGCCACTCGTCCACTCAGCCACTCGTCCACTCAGCCACTCGTCCACTCAGCCACTCGTCCACTCACCCACTCACCCACTCAGCCACTCGTCCACTCACCCACTCGTCCACTCACCCACTCACCCACTCAGCCACTCGTCCACTCAGCCACTCAGCCACTCGTCCACTCAGCCACTCGTCCACTCAGCCACTCAGCCACTCGTCCACTCGTCCACTCGCCCACTCGTCCACTCAGCCACTCGTCCACTCACCCACTCAGCCACTCGTCCACTCGTCCACTCACCCACTCAGCCACTCAGCCACTCGTCACTCACCCACTCAGCCACTCGTCCACTCGTCCACTCGCCCACTCGTCCACTCAGCCACTCGTCCACTCACCCACTCAGCCACTCGTCCACTCGTCCACTCACCCACTCGTCCACTCAGCCACTCGTCCACTCAGCCACTCGTCCACTCAGCCACTCGCCCACTCGTCCACTCAGCCACTCGTCCACTCACCCACTCGTCCACTCGTCCACTCGCCCACTCGTCCACTCACCCAATCGTCCACTCGTCCACTCGCCCACTCACCCACTCAGCCACTCGTTCACTCAGCCACTCACCCACTCATCCACTCGTCCACTCGCCCACTCACCCACTCAGCCACTCGTTCACTCAGCCACTCACCCACTCGTCCACTCGTCCACTCACCCACTCGTCCACTCGCCCACTCGCCCACTCAGCCACTCGTCCACTCACCCACTCAACCACTCGTCCACTCATCCACTCAGCCACTCGCCCACTCAGCCACTCACTCACTCAGTCACTCAGCCACTCACTCACTCACTCAGCCACTCACTCACTCAGCCACTCACTCAGTCACTCGTCCACTCACCCACTCAGCCACTCGTCCACTCGCCCACTCGTCCACTCGCCCACTCGTCCACTCGTCCACTCGCCCACTCAGCCACTCGTCCACTCAGCCACTCGTCCACTCACCCACTCGTCCACTCACCCACTCAGCCACTCGTCCACTCGCCCACTCGTCCACTCGTCCACTCACCCACTCGTCCACTCACCCACTCGTCCACTCAGCCACTCGTCCACTCGCCCACTCGTCCACTCACCCACTCGTCCACTCAGCCACTCGTCCACTCGCCCACTCGTCCACTCACCCACTCGTCCACTCAGCCACTCGTCCACTCAGCCACTCGTCCACTCAGCCACTATTCCACTCGCCCACTCGTCCACTCACCCACTCGTCCACTCAGCCACTCGTCCACTCGCCCACTCAGCCACTCGTCCACTCAGCCACTCGTCCACTCACCCACTCGTCCACTCACCCACTCAGCCACTCGTCCACTCGCCCACTCGTCCACTCGTCCACTCACCCACTCGTCCACTCACCCACTCATCCACTCAGCCACTCGTCCACTCGTCCACTCACCCACTCGTCCACTCAGCCACTTGTCCACTCGCCCACTCGTCCACTCACCCACTCATCCACTCAGCCACTCGTCCACTCGTCCACTCACCCACTCGTCCACTCAGCCACTCGTCCACTCGCCCACTCGTCCACTCACCCACTCGTCCACTCAGCCACTCGTCCACTCAGCCACTCGTCCACTCAGCCACTATTCCACTCGCCCACTCGTCCACTCACCCACTCGTCCACTCGTCCACTCGTCCACTCACCCACTCAGCCACTCAGCCACTCGTCACTCACCCACTCAGCCACTCGTCCACTCGTCCACTCGCCCACTCGTCCACTCAGCCACTCGTCCACTCACCCACTCAGCCACTCGTCCACTCAGCCACTCAGCCACTCGTCCACTCGTCCACTCGCCCACTCAGCCACTCAGCCACTCGTCCACTCGTCCACTCACCCACTCAGCCACTCGTCCACTCAGCCACTCATCCACTCAGCCACTCGTCCACTCACCCACTCAGCCACTCGTCCACTCGTCCACTCACCCACTCAGCCACTCAGCCACTCGTCACTCACCCACTCAGCCACTCGTCCACTCGTCCACTCGCCCACTCGTCCACTCAGCCACTCGTCCACTCACCCACTCAGCCACTCGTCCACTCGTCCACTCACCCACTCGTCCACTCAGCCACTCGTCCACTCAGCCACTCGTCCACTCAGCCACTCGCCCACTCGTCCACTCAGCCACTCGTCCACTCACCCACTCGTCCACTCGTCCACTCGCCCACTCGTCCACTCACCCAATCGTCCACTCGTCCACTCGCCCACTCACCCACTCAGCCACTCGTTCACTCAGCCACTCACCCACTCATCCACTCGTCCACTCGCCCACTCACCCACTCAGCCACTCGTTCACTCAGCCACTCACCCACTCGTCCACTCGTCCACTCACCCACTCGTCCACTCGCCCACTCGCCCACTCAGCCACTCAGCCACTCGTCCACTCACCCACTCAGCCACTCGTCCACTCAGCCACTCAGCCACTCGTCCACTCGTCCACTCGCCCACTCATCCACTCAGCCACTCGTCCACTCACCCACTCAGCCACTCGTCCACTCGTCCACTCACCCACTCAGCCACTCGTCCACTCGTCCACTCGCCCACTCGTCCACTCACCCACTCAGCCACTCAGCCACTCGTCACTCACCCACTCAGCCACTCGTCCACTCGTCCACTCGCCCACTCGTCCACTCAGCCACTCGTCCACTCACCCACTCAGCCACTCGTCCACTCGTCCACTCACCCACTCGTCCACTCAGCCACTCGTCCACTCAGCCACTCGCCCACTCGTCCACTCAGCCACTCGTCCACTCACCCACTCGTCCACTCGTCCACTCGCCCACTCGTCCACTCACCCAATCGTCCACTCGTCCACTCGCCCACTCACCCACTCAGCCACTCGTTCACTCAGCCACTCACCCACTCATCCACTCGTCCACTCGCCCACTCACCCACTCAGCCACTCGTTCACTCAGCCACTCACCCACTCGTCCACTCGTCCACTCACCCACTCGTCCACTCGCCCACTCGCCCACTCAGCCACTCGTCCACTCACCCACTCAACCACTCGTCCACTCATCCACTCAGCCACTCGCCCACTCAGCCACTCACTCACTCAGTCACTCAGCCACTCACTCACTCACTCACTCAGCCACTCACTCACTCAGCCACTCACTCAGTCACTCGTCCACTCACCCACTCAGCCACTCGTCTACTCGCCCACTCGTCCACTCGCCCACTCGTCCACTCGTCCACTCGCCCACTCAGCCACTCGTCCACTCAGCCACTCGTCCACTCACCCACTCGTCCACTCACCCACTCAGCCACTCGTCCACTCGCCCACTCGTCCACTCGTCCACTCACCCACTCGTCCACTCACCCACTCGTCCACTCAGCCACTCGTCCACTCGTCCACTCACCCACTCGTCCACTCAGCCACTCGTCCACTCGCCCACTCGTCCACTCACCCACTCGTCCACTCAGCCACTCGTCCACTCATCCACTCGTCCACTCAGCCACTATTCCACTCGCCCACTCGTCCACTCACCCACTCGTCCACTCAGCCACTCGTCCACTCGCCCACTCAGCCACTCGTCCACTCAGCCACTCGTCCACTCACCCACTCGTCCACTCACCCACTCAGCCACTCGTCCACTCGCCCACTCGTCCACTCGTCCACTCACCCACTCGTCCACTCACCCACTCATCCACTCAGCCACTCGCCCACTCGTCCACTCACCCACTCACCCACTCGTCCACTCAGCCACTCGTCCACTCGCCCACTCGTCCACTCACCTACTCGTCCACTCAGCCACTCGTCCACTCAGCCACTCAGCCACTCGTCCACTCAGCCACTCGTCCACTCAGCCACTCAGCCACTCGTCCACTCGTCCACTCGCCCACTCGTCCACTCAGCCACTCGTCCACTCACCCACTCAGCCACTCGTCCACTCGTCCACTCACCCACTCAGCCACTCAGCCACTCGTCACTCACCCACTCAGCCACTCGTCCACTCGTCCACTCGCCCACTCGTCCACTCAGCCACTCGTCCACTCACCCACTCAGCCACTCGTCCACTCGTCCACTCACCCACTCGTCCACTCAGCCACTCGTCCACTCAGCCACTCGTCCACTCAGCCACTCGCCCACTCGTCCACTCAGCCACTCGTCCACTCACCCACTCGTCCACTCGTCCACTCGCCCACTCGTCCACTCACCCAATCGTCCACTCGTCCACTCGCCCACTCACCCACTCAGCCACTCGTTCACTCAGCCACTCACCCACTCATCCACTCGTCCACTCGCCCACTCACCCACTCAGCCACTCGTTCACTCAGCCACTCACCCACTCGTCCACTCGTCCACTCACCCACTCGTCCACTCGCCCACTCGCCCACTCAGCCACTCGTCCACTCACCCACTCAACCACTCGTCCACTCATCCACTCAGCCACTCGCCCACTCAGCCACTCACTCACTCAGTCACTCAGCCACTCACTCACTCACTCAGCCACTCACTCACTCAGCCACTCACTCAGTCACTCGTCCACTCACCCACTCAGCCACTCGTCCACTCGCCCACTCGTCCACTCGCCCACTCGTCCACTCGTCCACTCGCCCACTCAGCCACTCGTCCACTCAGCCACTCGTCCACTCACCCACTCGTCCACTCACCCACTCAGCCACTCGTCCACTCGCCCACTCGTCCACTCGTCCACTCACCCACTCGTCCACTCACCCACTCGTCCACTCAGCCACTCGTCCACTCGCCCACTCGTCCACTCACCCACTCGTCCACTCAGCCACTCGTCCACTCGCCCACTCGTCCACTCGTCCACTCAGCCACTCGTCCACTCAGCCACTCGTCCACTCAGCCACTATTCCACTCGCCCACTCGTCCACTCACCCACTCGTCCACTCAGCCACTCGTCCACTCGCCCACTCAGCCACTCGTCCACTCAGCCACTCGTCCACTCACCCACTCGTCCACTCACCCACTCAGCCACTCGTCCACTCGCCCACTCGTCCACTCGTCCACTCACCCACTCGTCCACTCACCCACTCATCCACTCAGCCACTCGTCCACTCGTCCACTCACCCACTCGTCCACTCAGCCACTCGTCCACTCGCCCACTCGTCCACTCACCCACTCGTCCACTCAGCCACTCGTCCACTCAGCCACTCGTCCACTCAGCCACTATTCCACTCGCCCACTCGTCCACTCACCCACTCGTCCACTCAGCCACTCGTCCACTCACCCACTCGTCCACTCACCCACTCGTCCACTCACCCACTCAGCCACTCGTCCACTCAGCCACTCGTCCACTCAGCCACTCAGCCACTCGTCCACTCGTCCACTCGCCCACTCGTCCACTCAGCCACTCGTCCACTCACCCACTCAGCCACTCGTCCACTCGTCCACTCACCCACTCAGCCACTCAGCCACTCGTCACTCACCCACTCAGCCACTTGTCTACTCGTCCACTCGCCCACTCGTCCACTCAGCCACTCGTCCACTCACCCACTCAGCCACTCGTCCACTCGTCCACTCACCCACTCGTCCACTCAGCCACTCGTCCACTCAGCCACTCGTCCACTCAGCCACTCGCCCACTCGTCCACTCAGCCACTCGTCCACTCACCCACTCGTCCACTCGTCCACTCGCCCACTCGTCCACTCACCCAATCGTCCACTCACCCACTCATCCACTCGTCCACTCGCCCACTCACCCACTCAGCCACTCGTTCACTCAGCCACTCACCCACTCGTCCACTCGTCCACTCACCCACTCGTCCACTCGCCCACTCGCCCACTCAGCCACTCGTCCACTCACCCACTCAACCACTCGTCCACTCATCCACTCAGCCACTCGCCCACTCAGCCACTCACTCACTCAGTCACTCAGCCACTCGCCCACTCAGCCACTCACTCACTCAGTCACTCGTCCACTCACCCACTCAGCCACTCGTCCACTCGCCCACTCGTCCACTCGCCCACTCGTCCACTCGCCCACTCAGCCACTCGTCCACTCAGCCACTCGTCCACTCACCCACTCGTCCACTCACCCACTCAGCCACTCGTCCACTCGCCCACTCGTCCACTCGTCCACTCACCCACTCGTCCACTCACCCACTCGTCCACTCAGCCACTCGTCCACTCGCCCACTCGTCCACTCACCCACTCGTCCACTCAGCCACTCGTCCACTCGCCCACTCGTCCACTCACCCACTCGTCCACTCAGCCACTCGTCCACTCAGCCACTCGTCCACTCAGCCACTATTCCACTCGCCCACTCGTCCACTCACCCACTCGTCCACTCAGCCACTCGTCCACTCACCCACTCGTCCACTCACCCACTCACCCACTCAGCCACTCGTCCACTCAGCCACTCAGCCACTCACCCACTCAGCCACTCGTCCACTCGTCCACTCGCCCACTCGTCCACTCAGCCACTCGTCCACTCACCCACTCAGCCACTCGTCCACTCACCCACTCAGCCACTCGTCCACTCAGCCACTCGTCCACTCGCCCACTCAGCCACTCAGCCACTCGTCCACTCACCCACTCAGCCACTCGTCCACTCAGCCACTCGTCCACTCACCCACTCAGCCACTCAGCCACTCGTCCACTCACCCACTCAGCCACTCGTCCACTCACCCACTCAGCCACTCAGCCACTCAGCCACTCAGCCACTCGTCCACTCACCCACTCAGCCACTCGTCCACTCGTCCACTCGCCCACTCGTCCACTCAGCCACTCATCCACTCACCCACTCAGCCACTCAGCCACTCGTCCACTCACCCACTCAGCCACTCGTCCACTCGTCCACTCGCCCACTCGTCCACTCAGCCACTCATCCACTCACCCACTCGTCCACTCAGCCACTCGTCCACTCGTCCACTCAGCCACTCGTCCACTCACCCACTCACCCACTCAGCCACTCAGCCACTCGTCCACTCACCCACTCGTCCACTCACCCACTCACCCACTCAGCCACTCGTCCACTCACCCACTCGTCCACTCACCCACTCACCCACTCAGCCACTCGTCCACTCAGCCACTCAGCCACTCGTCCACTCACCCACTCGTCCACTCGTCCACTCACCCACTCAGCCACTCAGCCACTCTTCCACTCACCCACTCGTCCACTCGTCCACTCACCCACTCAGCCACTCGTCCACTCGTCCACTCGCCCACTCGTCCACTCAGCCACTCGTCCACTCGTCCACTCGCCCACTCGTCCACTCAGCCACTCGTCCACTCACCCACTCAGCCACTCAGCCACTCGTCCACTCACCCACTCACCCACTCAGCCACTCAGCCACTCGTCCACTCGCCCACTCGTCCACTCAGCCACTCGTCCACTCACCCACTCAGCCACTCAGCCACTCGTCCACTCGCCCACTCGTCCACTCAGCCACTCGTCCACTCAGCCACTCGTCCACTCGCCCACTCGTCCACTCGTCCACTCGTCCACTCACCCACTCAGCCACTCAGCCACTCGTCCACTCGCCCACTCGTCCACTCGTCCACTCAGCCACTCAGCCACTCAGCCACTCGTCCACTCACCCACTCAGCCACTCGTCCACTCGCCCACTCGTCCACTCAGCCACTCGTCCACTCGTCCACTCGCCCACTCGTCCACTCAGCCACTCGTCCACTCACCCACTCAGCCACTCAGCCACTCGTCCACTCACCCACTCATCCACTCGTCCACTCGTCCACTCGCCCACTCGTCCACTCAGCCACTCGTCCACTCACCCACTCAGCCACTCGTCCACTCGTCCACTCACCCACTCGTCCACTCAGCCACTCGTCCACTCGCCCACTCGTCCACTCACCCACTCGTCCACTCAGCCACTCGTCCACTCATCCACTCGTCCACTCAGCCACTATTCCACTCGCCCACTCGTCCACTCACCCACTCGTCCACTCAGCCACTCGTCCACTCGCCCACTCAGCCACTCGTCCACTCAGCCACTCGTCCACTCACCCACTCGTCCACTCACCCACTCAGCCACTCGTCCACTCGCCCACTCGTCCACTCGTCCACTCACCCACTCGTCCACTCACCCACTCATCCACTCAGCCACTCGCCCACTCGTCCACTCACCCACTCACCCACTCGTCCACTCAGCCACTCGTCCACTCAGCCACTCGTCCACTCGCCCACTCGTCCACTCACCTACTCGTCCACTCAGCCACTCGTCCACTCAGCCACTCAGCCACTCGTCCACTCAGCCACTCGTCCACTCAGCCACTCAGCCACTCGTCCACTCGTCCACTCGCCCACTCGTCCACTCAGCCACTCGTCCACTCACCCACTCAGCCACTCGTCCACTCGTCCACTCACCCACTCAGCCACTCAGCCACTCGTCACTCACCCACTCAGCCACTCGTCCACTCGTCCACTCGCCCACTCGTCCACTCAGCCACTCGTCCACTCACCCACTCAGCCACTCGTCCACTCGTCCACTCACCCACTCGTCCACTCAGCCACTCGTCCACTCAGCCACTCGTCCACTCAGCCACTCGCCCACTCGTCCACTCAGCCACTCGTCCACTCAGCCACTCGTCCACTCGCCCACTCGTCCACTCACCTACTCGTCCACTCATCCACTCGTCCACTCAGCCACTATTCCACTCGCCCACTCGTCCACTCACCCACTCGTCCACTCAGCCACTCGTCCACTCGCCCACTCAGCCACTCGTCCACTCAGCCACTCGTCCACTCACCCACTCGTCCACTCACCCACTCAGCCACTCGTCCACTCGCCCACTCGTCCACTCGTCCACTCACCCACTCGTCCACTCACCCACTCGTCCACTCAGCCACTCGTCCACTCATCCACTCGTCCACTCAGCCACTATTCCACTCGCCCACTCGTCCACTCACCCACTCGTCCACTCAGCCACTCGTCCACTCGCCCACTCAGCCACTCGTCCACTCAGCCACTCGTCCACTCACCCACTCGTCCACTCACCCACTCAGCCACTCGTCCACTCGCCCACTCGTCCACTCGTCCACTCACCCACTCGTCCACTCACCCACTCATCCACTCAGCCACTCGCCCACTCGTCCACTCACCCACTCACCCACTCGTCCACTCAGCCACTCGTCCACTCAGCCACTCGTCCACTCGCCCACTCGTCCACTCACCTACTCGTCCACTCAGCCACTCGTCCACTCAGCCACTCAGCCACTCGTCCACTCAGCCACTCGTCCACTCAGCCACTCAGCCACTCGTCCACTCGTCCACTCGCCCACTCGTCCACTCAGCCACTCGTCCACTCACCCACTCAGCCACTCGTCCACTCGTCCACTCACCCACTCAGCCACTCAGCCACTCGTCACTCACCCACTCAGCCACTCGTCCACTCGTCCACTCGCCCACTCGTCCACTCAGCCACTCGTCCACTCACCCACTCAGCCACTCGTCCACTCGTCCACTCACCCACTCGTCCACTCAGCCACTCGTCCACTCAGCCACTCGTCCACTCAGCCACTCGCCCACTCGTCCACTCAGCCACTCGTCCACTCACCCACTCGTCCACTCGTCCACTCGCCCACTCGTCCACTCACCCAATCGTCCACTCGTCCACTCGCCCACTCACCCACTCAGCCACTCGTTCACTCAGCCACTCACCCACTCATCCACTCGTCCACTCGCCCACTCACCCACTCAGCCACTCGTTCACTCAGCCACTCACCCACTCGTCCACTCGTCCACTCACCCACTCGTCCACTCGCCCACTCGCCCACTCAGCCACTCGTCCACTCACCCACTCAACCACTCGTCCACTCATCCACTCAGCCACTCGCCCACTCAGCCACTCACTCACTCAGTCACTCAGCCACTCACTCACTCACTCAGCCACTCACTCACTCAGCCACTCACTCAGTCACTCGTCCACTCACCCACTCAGCCACTCGTCCACTCGCCCACTCGTCCACTCGCCCACTCGTCCACTCGTCCACTCGCCCACTCAGCCACTCGTCCACTCAGCCACTCGTCCACTCACCCACTCGTCCACTCACCCACTCAGCCACTCGTCCACTCGCCCACTCGTCCACTCGTCCACTCACCCACTCGTCCACTCACCCACTCGTCCACTCAGCCACTCGTCCACTCGCCCACTCGTCCACTCACCCACTCGTCCACTCAGCCACTCGTCCACTCGCCCACTCGTCCACTCGTCCACTCAGCCACTCGTCCACTCAGCCACTCGTCCACTCAGCCACTATTCCACTCGCCCACTCGTCCACTCACCCACTCGTCCACTCAGCCACTCGTCCACTCGCCCACTCAGCCACTCGTCCACTCAGCCACTCGTCCACTCACCCACTCGTCCACTCACCCACTCAGCCACTCGTCCACTCGCCCACTCGTCCACTCGTCCACTCACCCACTCGTCCACTCACCCACTCATCCACTCAGCCACTCGTCCACTCGTCCACTCACCCACTCGTCCACTCAGCCACTCGTCCACTCGCCCACTCGTCCACTCACCCACTCGTCCACTCAGCCACTCGTCCACTCAGCCACTCGTCCACTCAGCCACTATTCCACTCGCCCACTCGTCCACTCACCCACTCGTCCACTCAGCCACTCGTCCACTCACCCACTCGTCCACTCACCCACTCGTCCACTCACCCACTCAGCCACTCGTCCACTCAGCCACTCGTCCACTCAGCCACTCAGCCACTCGTCCACTCGTCCACTCGCCCACTCGTCCACTCAGCCACTCGTCCACTCACCCACTCAGCCACTCGTCCACTCGTCCACTCACCCACTCAGCCACTCAGCCACTCGTCACTCACCCACTCAGCCACTTGTCTACTCGTCCACTCGCCCACTCGTCCACTCAGCCACTCGTCCACTCACCCACTCAGCCACTCGTCCACTCGTCCACTCACCCACTCGTCCACTCAGCCACTCGTCCACTCAGCCACTCGTCCACTCAGCCACTCGCCCACTCGTCCACTCAGCCACTCGTCCACTCACCCACTCGTCCACTCGTCCACTCGCCCACTCGTCCACTCACCCAATCGTCCACTCACCCACTCATCCACTCGTCCACTCGCCCACTCACCCACTCAGCCACTCGTTCACTCAGCCACTCACCCACTCGTCCACTCGTCCACTCACCCACTCGTCCACTCGCCCACTCGCCCACTCAGCCACTCGTCCACTCACCCACTCAACCACTCGTCCACTCATCCACTCAGCCACTCGCCCACTCAGCCACTCACTCACTCAGTCACTCAGCCACTCGCCCACTCAGCCACTCACTCACTCAGTCACTCGTCCACTCACCCACTCAGCCACTCGTCCACTCGCCCACTCGTCCACTCGCCCACTCGTCCACTCGCCCACTCAGCCACTCGTCCACTCAGCCACTCGTCCACTCACCCACTCGTCCACTCACCCACTCAGCCACTCGTCCACTCGCCCACTCGTCCACTCGTCCACTCACCCACTCGTCCACTCACCCACTCGTCCACTCAGCCACTCGTCCACTCGCCCACTCGTCCACTCACCCACTCGTCCACTCAGCCACTCGTCCACTCGCCCACTCGTCCACTCACCCACTCGTCCACTCAGCCACTCGTCCACTCAGCCACTCGTCCACTCAGCCACTATTCCACTCGCCCACTCGTCCACTCACCCACTCGTCCACTCAGCCACTCGTCCACTCACCCACTCGTCCACTCACCCACTCACCCACTCAGCCACTCGTCCACTCAGCCACTCAGCCACTCACCCACTCAGCCACTCGTCCACTCGTCCACTCGCCCACTCGTCCACTCAGCCACTCGTCCACTCACCCACTCAGCCACTCGTCCACTCACCCACTCAGCCACTCGTCCACTCAGCCACTCGTCCACTCGCCCACTCAGCCACTCAGCCACTCGTCCACTCACCCACTCAGCCACTCGTCCACTCAGCCACTCGTCCACTCACCCACTCAGCCACTCAGCCACTCGTCCACTCACCCACTCAGCCACTCGTCCACTCACCCACTCAGCCACTCAGCCACTCAGCCACTCGTCCACTCACCCACTCAGCCACTCGTCCACTCGTCCACTCGCCCACTCGTCCACTCAGCCACTCATCCACTCACCCACTCAGCCACTCAGCCACTCGTCCACTCACCCACTCAGCCACTCGTCCACTCGTCCACTCGCCCACTCGTCCACTCAGCCACTCATCCACTCACCCACTCGTCCACTCAGCCACTCGTCCACTCGTCCACTCAGCCACTCGTCCACTCACCCACTCACCCACTCAGCCACTCAGCCACTCGTCCACTCACCCACTCACCCACTCAGCCACTCGTCCACTCACCCACTCGTCCACTCACCCACTCACCCACTCAGCCACTCGTCCACTCAGCCACTCAGCCACTCGTCCACTCACCCACTCGTCCACTCGTCCACTCACCCACTCAGCCACTCAGCCACTCTTCCACTCACCCACTCGTCCACTCGTCCACTCACCCACTCAGCCACTCGTCCACTCGTCCACTCGCCCACTCGTCCACTCAGCCACTCGTCCACTCACCCACTCGTCCACTCAGCCACTCGTCCACTCGTCCACTCGCCCACTCGTCCACTCAGCCACTCGTCCACTCACCCACTCAGCCACTCAGCCACTCGTCCACTCACCCACTCACCCACTCAGCCACTCAGCCACTCGTCCACTCGCCCACTCGTCCACTCAGCCACTCGTCCACTCACCCACTCAGCCACTCAGCCACTCGTCCACTCGCCCACTCGTCCACTCAGCCACTCGTCCACTCAGCCACTCGTCCACTCGCCCACTCGTCCACTCGTCCACTCGTCCACTCACCCACTCAGCCACTCAGCCACTCGTCCACTCGCCCACTCGTCCACTCGTCCACTCAGCCACTCAGCCACTCAGCCACTCGTCCACTCACCCACTCAGCCACTCGTCCACTCGCCCACTCGTCCACTCAGCCACTCGTCCACTCGTCCACTCGCCCACTCGTCCACTCAGCCACTCGTCCACTCACCCACTCAGCCACTCAGCCACTCGTCCACTCACCCACTCATCCACTCGTCCACTCGTCCACTCGCCCACTCGTCCACTCAGCCACTCGTCCACTCACCCACTCAGCCACTCGTCCACTCGTCCACTCACCCACTCAGCCACTCAGCCACTCGTCCACTCACCCACTCAGCCACTCGTCCACTCGCCCACTCGTCCACTCAGCCACTCGTCCACTCACCCACTCAGCCACTCATCCACTCACCCACTCAGCCACTCGTCCACTCAGCCACTCGTCCACTCACCCACTCAGCCACTCAGCCACTCGTCCAGTCACCCACTCAGCCACTCGTCCACTCACCCACTCAGCCACTCAGCCACTCAGCCACTCAGCCACTCGTCCACTCACCCACTCAGCCACTCGTCCACTCGTCCACTCGCCCACTCGTCCACTCAGCCACTCATCCACTCACCCACTCAGCCACTCAGCCACTCGTCCACTCACCCACTCAGCCACTCGTCCACTCGTCCACTCGCCCACTCGTCCACTCAGCCACTCATCCACTCACCCACTCGTCCACTCAGCCACTCGTCCACTCGTCCACTCAGCCACTCGTCCACTCACCCACTCACCCACTCAGCCACTCAGCCACTCGTCCACTCACCCACTCGTCCACTCACCCACTCACCCACTCAGCCACTCGTCCACTCACCCACTCGTCCACTCACCCACTCACCCACTCAGCCACTCGTCCACTCAGCCACTCAGCCACTCGTCCACTCACCCACTCGTCCACTCGTCCACTCACCCACTCAGCCACTCAGCCACTCTTCCACTCACCCACTCGTCCACTCGTCCACTCACCCACTCAGCCACTCGTCCACTCGTCCACTCGCCCACTCGTCCACTCAGCCACTCGTCCACTCACCCACTCGTCCACTCAGCCACTCGTCCACTCGTCCACTCGCCCACTCGTCCACTCAGCCACTCGTCCACTCACCCACTCAGCCACTCAGCCACTCGTCCACTCACCCACTCACCCACTCAGCCACTCAGCCACTCGTCCACTCGCCCACTCGTCCACTCAGCCACTCGTCCACTCACCCACTCAGCCACTCAGCCACTCGTCCACTCGCCCACTCGTCCACTCAGCCACTCGTCCACTCAGCCACTCGTCCACTCGCCCACTCGTCCACTCGTCCACTCGTCCACTCACCCACTCAGCCACTCAGCCACTTGTCCACTCGCCCACTCGTCCACTCGTCCACTCACCCACTCAGCCACTCGTCCACTCGTCCACTCGCCCACTCGTCCACTCGTCCACTCAGCCACTCGTCCACTCACCCACTCAGCCACTCGTCCACTCGTCCACTCACCCACTCAGCCACTCAGCCACTCGTCCACTCACCCACTCAGCCACTCACCCACTCGTCCACTCACCCACTCGTCCACTCACCCACTCGTCCACTCGTCCACTCAGCCACTCGTCCACTCAGCCACTCGTCCACTCACCCACTCGTCCACTCACCCACTCACCCACTCAGCCACTCGTCCACTCACCCACTCAGCCACTCGTCCACTCACCCACTCAGCCACTCAGCCACTCGTCCACTCACCCACTCAGCCACTCGTCCACTCACCCACTCAGCCACTCGTCCACTCGCCCACTCGTCCACTCGTCCACTCGTCCACTCACCCACTCAGCCATTCAGCCACTCGTCCACTCACCCACTCAGCCACTCGTCCACTCGTCCACTCGCCCACTCGTCCACTCAGCCACTCGTCCACTCACCCACTCAGCCACTCAGCCACTCGTCCACTCGCCCACTCGTCCACTCGTCCACTCAGCCACTCAGCCACTCGTCCACTCACCCACTCAGCCACTCGTCCACTCGTCCACTCGCCCACTCGTCCACTCAGCCACTCGTCCACTCGTCCACTCGCCCACTCGTCCACTCAGCCACTCGTCCACTCACCCACTCAGCCACTCAGCCACTCGTCCACTCACCCACTCATCCACTCGTCCACTCGTCCACTCGCCCACTCGTCCACTCAGCCACTCGTCCACTCACCCACTCAGCCACTCGTCCACTCGTCCACTCACCCACTCAGCCACTCAGCCACTCGTCCACTCACCCACTCAGCCACTCGTCCACTCGCCCACTCGTCCACTCAGCCACTCGTCCACTCACCCACTCAGCCACTCAGCCACTCGTCCACTCACCCACTCAGCCACTCGTCCACTCAGCCACTCGTCCACTCACCCACTCAGCCACTCAGCCACTCGTCCACTCACCCACTCAGCCACTCGTCCACTCACCCACTCAGCCACTCAGCCACTCAGCCACTCAGCCACTCGTCCACTCACCCACTCAGCCACTCGTCCACTCGTCCACTCGCCCACTCGTCCACTCAGCCACTCATCCACTCACCCACTCAGCCACTCAGCCACTCGTCCACTCACCCACTCAGCCACTCGTCCACTCGTCCACTCGCCCACTCGTCCACTCAGCCACTCATCCACTCACCCACTCAGCCACTCAGCCACTCGTCCACTCGTCCACTCAGCCACTCGTCCACTCACCCACTCACCCACTCAGCCACTCAGCCACTCGTCCACTCACCCACTCGTCCACTCACCCACTCACCCACTCAGCCACTCGTCCACTCACCCACTCGTCCACTCACCCACTCACCCACTCAGCCACTCGTCCACTCAGCCACTCAGCCACTCGTCCACTCACCCACTCGTCCACTCGTCCACTCACCCACTCAGCCACTCAGCCACTCTTCCACTCACCCACTCGTCCACTCGTCCACTCACCCACTCAGCCACTCGTCCACTCGTCCACTCGCCCACTCGTCCACTCAGCCACTCGTCCACTCACCCACTCGTCCACTCAGCCACTCGTCCACTCGTCCACTCGCCCACTCGTCCACTCGTCCACTCACCCACTCAGCCACTCAGCCACTCGTCCACTCACCCACTCACCCACTCAGCCACTCAGCCACTCGTCCACTCACCCACTCAGCCACTCAGCCACTCGTCCACTCAGCCACTCGTCCACTCACCCACTCAGCCACTCAGCCACTCGTCCACTCGCCCACTCGTCCACTCAGCCACTCGTCCACTCAGCCACTCGTCCACTCGCCCACTCGTCCACTCGTCCACTCGTCCACTCACCCACTCAGCCACTCAGCCACTCGTCCACTCGCCCACTCGTCCACTCGTCCACTCAGCCACTCAGCCACTCAGCCACTCGTCCACTCACCCACTCAGCCACTCGTCCACTCGCCCACTCGTCCACTCAGCCACTCGTCCACTCGTCCACTCGCCCACTCGTCCACTCAGCCACTCGTCCACTCACCCACTCAGCCACTCGTCCACTCGTCCACTCACCCACTCAGCCACTCAGCCACTCGTCCACTCACCCACTCAGCCACTCACCCACTCGTCCACTCACCCACTCGTCCACTCACCCACTCACCCACTCAGCCACTCGTCCACTCACCCACTCAGCCACTCGTCCACTCACCCACTCAGCCACTCAGCCACTCGTCCACTCACCCACTCAGCCACTCGTCCACTCACCCACTCAGCCACTCGTCCACTCGCCCACTCGTCCACTCGTCCACTCGTCCACTCACCCACTCAGCCATTCAGCCACTCGTCCACTCACCCACTCAGCCACTCGTCCACTCGTCCACTCGCCCACTCGTCCACTCAGCCACTCGTCCACTCACCCACTCAGCCACTCGTCCACTCGTCCACTCGCCCACTCGTCCACTCAGCCACTCGTCCACTCGTCCACTCGCCCACTCGTCCACTCAGCCACTCGTCCACTCACCCACTCAGCCACTCGTCCACTCGTCCACTCACCCACTCAGCCACTCAGCCACTCGTCCACTCACCCACTCAGCCACTCACCCACTCGTCCACTCACCCACTCGTCCACTCACCCACTCACCCACTCGTCCACTCACCCACTCAGCCACTCGTCCACTCACCCACTCAGCCACTCGTCCACTCACCCACTCAGCCACTCAGCCACTCGTCCACTCACCCACTCAGCCACTCAGCCACTCGTCCACTCACCCACTCAGCCACTCGTCCACTCGTCCACTCACCCACTCAGCCACTCACCCACTCAGCCACTCAGCCACTCGTCCACTCACCCACTCAGCCACTCAGCCACTCGTCCACTCGTCCACTCACCCACTCACCCACTCAGCCACTCGTCCACTCGTCCACTCACCCACTCAGCCACTCGTCCACTCACCCACTCAGCCACTCGTCCACTCGCCCACTCGTCCACTCACCCACTCACCCACTCAGCCACTCGTCCACTCGTCCACTCACCCACTCAGCCACTCGTCCACTCGTCCACTCACCCACTCAGCCACTCAGCCACTCGTCCACTCACCCACTCACCCACTCGCCCACTCGTCCACTCACCCACTCACCCACTCGCCCACTCGTCCACTCACCCACTCAGCCACTCAGCCACTCGTCCACTCACCCACTCACCCACTCGCCCACTCGTCCACTCACCCACTCAGCCACTCGCCCACTCGTCCACTCACCCACTCAGCCACTCGCCCACTCGTCCACTCACCCACTCAGCCACTCAGCCACTCGTCCACTCGCCCACTCAGCCACTCAGCCACTCGTCCACTCAGCCACTCGTCCACTCGTCCACTCAGCCACTCAGCCACTCGTCCACTCGTCCACTCAGCCACTCGTCCACTCGTCCACTCGTCCACTCAGCCACTCAGCCACTCGTCCACTCGTCCACTCACCCACTCAGCCACTCAGCCACTCGTCCACTCGTCCACTCGTCCACTCGTCCACTCGTCCACTCACCCACTCAGCCACTCAGCCACTCGTCCACTCGTCCACTCGTCCACTCAGCCACTCGTCCACTCGTCCACTCGTCCACTCACCCACTCAGCCACTCAGCCACTCGCCTCACTCTGTCTGTCTCCCTGTCTCTGTGTCTGTCTGTGTCTCTGTGTGTCTGTCTCTCTCTGTCTCCCTGTTTCTGTGTCTGGGTGTCTCTGTGTATCTCTGTGTGTATGTGTCTCTGTGTGTCTCTGTGTCTGTGTGTCTATCTCTGTGTGTCTCTGTGTGTCTCTCTGTCTCTCTGTGTCTGTGTGTCTGTGTGTGTGTGTCTGTGTGTCTATCTCTGTATGTCTCTGTGTGTCTCTCTGTCTCTCTGTGTCTGTGTGTCTGTCTGTGTGTGTCTGTGTGTCTATCTCTGTATGTCTCTGTGTGTCTCTCTGTCTCTCTGTGTCTGTGTGTCTGTCTGTGTGTGTCTGTGTGTCTATCTCTGTGTGTCTCTGTGTGTCTCTCTGTCTCTCTGTGTCTGTGTGTCTGTCTGTGTGTGTCTGTGTGTCTATCTCTGTGTGTCTCTGTGTGTCTCTCTGTCTCTCTGTGTCTGTGTGTCTGTCTGTGTGTGTCTGTGTGTCTATCTCTGTGTGTCTCTGTGTGTCTCTCTGTCTCTCTGTGTCTGTGTGTCTGTCTGTGTGTGTCTGTGTGTCTATCTCTGTGTGTCTCTGTGTGTCTCTCTGTCTCTCTGTGTCTGTGTGTCTGTCTGTGTGTGTCTGTGTGTCTATCTCTGTGTGTCTCTGTGTGTCTCTCTGTCTCTCTGTGTCTGTGTGTCTGTCTGTGTTTCTCTGTGTGTCTATCTCTGTGTGTCTACCTCTGTGTGTGTCTCTGTAGAGAGGAACCAGCTGGAGTTTTGCTGCCACCTGCTACGTGGCTGTCTGTGTCTCTGTGTGTCTCTCTGTGTGTCTCTGTCTCTGTGTCTCTGTGTCTATCTGTGTGTCTATCTGTGTGTCTATCTGTGTGTCTATCTGTGTGTGTCTATGTGAGTAGAGAGGAACCAGCTGGAGTTTTGCTGCCACCTGCTGCGTGGCTGTCTGTGTCTCTGTGTGTCTCTGTGTCTATCTGTGTGTCTGTGTCTATCTGTGTGTCTATGTGTGTGTGTCTATCTCTGTGTCTCTGTAGAGAGAAACCAGCTGGAGTTTTGCTGCCACCTGCTGCGTGTTTGTCTGTGTGTCTCTGTGTGTCTCTGTGTCTATCTGTGTCTCTGTGTCTATCTGTGTCTCTGTGTGTCTATCTGTGTGTGTCTATCTGTGTGTGTGTTTCTGTAGAGAGAAACCAGCTGGAGTTTTGCTGCCACCTGCTGCGTGGTTGTCTGTGTGTCTCTGTGTGTCTCTGTGTCTATCTGTGTCTCTGTGTGTCTATCTGTGTGTGTCTATCTGTGTGTGTGTCTCTGTAGAGAGAAACCAGCAGGAGTTTTGCTGCCACCTGCTGCGTGTTTGTCTGTGTGTCTCTGTGTGTCTCTGTGTCTATCTGTGTCTCTGTGTCTATTTGTGTCTCTGTGTGTCTATCTGTGTGTGTCTATCTGTGTGTGTGTCTCTGTAGAGAGGAACCAGCTGGAGTTTTGCTGCCACCTGCTACGTGGTTGTCTGTGTCTATCTGTGTGTCTGTGTGTCTATCTGTGTGTCTGTGTGTCTATCTGTGTGTCTGTGTGTCTATCTGTGTCTGTGTGTCTATCTGTGTGTGTCTCTGTGTCTCTGTGTGTCTATCTGTGTGTCTCTGTGTCTGTGTAGAGAGAAACCAGCTGGAGTTTTGCTGCCACCTGCTACGTGGCTGTCTGTGTGTCTCTGTGTCTATCTGTGTGTCTACCTGTGTGTGTCTCTGTGTCTCTCTGTGTCTATCTGTGTGTCTATCTGTGTGTGTCTCTGTATGTCTATCTGTGTGTGTCTATGTGAGTAGGGAGGAACCAGCTGGAGTTTTGCTGCCACCTGCTGCGTGGCTGTCTGTGTGTCTCTGTGTCTATCTGTGTGTGTCTATCTGTGTGTCTGTGTAGAGAGGAACCAGCTGGAGTTCTGCTGCCACCTGCTGCGTGTGTCTGTGTCTCTGTGTGTCTATCTATGTGTCTATCTGTGTGTCTATCTGTGTGTGTCTATGTGAGTAGAGAGGAACCAGCTGGAGTTTTGCTGCCACCTGCTGCGTGGCTGTCTGTGTGTCTCTGTGTCTATCTGTGTGTCTATCTGTGTGTCTGTGTAGAGAGGAACCAGCTGGAGTTCTGCTGCCACCTGCTGCGTGGCTGTCTGTGTGTCTCTGTGTCTATCTGTGTGTGTCTATCTGTGTGTCTCTGTAGAGAGGAACCAGCTGGAGTTCTGCTGCCACCTGCTGCGTGGCTGTCTGTGTGTCTCTGTGTCTATCTGTGTGTGTCTATCTGTGTGTCTCTGTAGAGAGGAACCAGCTGGAGTTCTGCTGCCACCTGCTGCGTGGCTGTCTGTGTGTCTCTGTGTCTATGTGTGTCTATCTGTGTGTGTCTATGTAGAGAGAAACCAGCTGGAGTTTTGCTGCCACCTGCTGCGTGGCTGTCTGTGTGTCTCTGTGTCTATGTGTGTCTATCTGTGTGTGTCTATGTAGAGAGAAACCAGCTGGAGTTTTGCTGCCACCTGCTGCGTGGCTGTCTGTGTGTCTCTGTGTCTATGTGTGTCTATCTGTGTGTATCTATGTAGAGAGAAACCAGCTGGAGTTCTGCTGCCACCTGCTGCGTGGCTGTCTGTGTGTCTCTGTGTCTATGTGTGTCTATCTGTGTGTGTCTATGTAGAGAGAAACCAGCTGGAGTTTTGCTGCCACCTGCTGCGTGGCTGTCTGTGTGTCTCTGTGTCTATGTGTGTGTGTCTATGTAGAGAGAAACCAGCTGGAGTTCTGCTGCCACCTGCTGCGTGGCTGTCTGTGTGTCTCTGTGTCTATGTGTGTGTGTCTATCTGTGTGTCTGTGTAGAGAGGAACCAGCTGGAGTTCTGCTGCCACCTGCTGCGTGGCTGTCTGTGTGTCTCTGTGTCTATGTGTGTCTATCTGTGTGTGTCTATGTAGAGAGAAACCAGCTGGAGTTTTGCTGCCACCTGCTGCGTGGCTGTCTGTGTGTCTCTGTGTCTATGTGTGTGTGTCTATGTAGAGAGAAACCAGCTGGAGTTCTGCTGCCACCTGCTGCGTGGCTGTCTGTGTGTCTCTGTGTCTATGTGTGTGTGTCTATCTGTGTGTCTGTGTAGAGAGGAACCAGCTGGAGTTCTGCTGCCACCTGCTGCGTGGCTGTCTGTGTGTCTCTGTGTCTATGTGTGTGTCTATCTGTGTGTCTATGTAGAGAGAAACCAGCTGGAGTTCTGCTGCCACCTGCTGCGTGGCTGTCTGTGTGTCTCTGTGTCTATCTGTGTGTCTATCTGTGTGTCTATGTAGAGAGGAACCAGCTGGAGTTCTGCTGCCACCTGCTGCGTGGCTGTCTGTGTGTCTCTGTGTCTATGTGTGTCTATCTGTGTGTGTCTATGTAGAGAGAAACCAGCTGGAGTTCTGCTGCCACCTGCTGCGTGGCTGTCTGTGTGTCTCTGTGTCTATGTTTGTCTATCTGTGTGTGTCTATGTAGAGAGGAACCAGCTGGAGTTCTGCTGCCACCTGCTGCGTGGCTGTCTGGACCAGCGCTCTTCGCCCATCTACGAGCGCGTCACCTTCACGGGAAACTTCCGCTCCTACGACAACGGTGACCTGTCTCTCTGTGTGTCTCTGTGTCTCTCTGTGTGTCTCTGTGTCTCTCTGTGTCTCTCTGTCTCTGTGTGTGTCTGTATGTCTCTGTGTCTCTGTGTGTCTCTGTGTGTCTGTGTGTCTCTCTCTGTGTGTCTCTCTCTGTGTGTCTCTCTGTGTCTCTGTGTGTCTCTGTGTGTCTCTGTGTCTCTCTGTCTCTCTGTGTGTCTCTGTCTCTCTGTGTGTCTCTGTGTGTCTCTGTGTCTCTTTCTGTGTCTCTCTGTCTCTCTGTGTGTCTCTGTGTCTCTCTCTCTGTGTCTCTCTGTGTCTCTGTGTGTCTCTGTGTGTCTCTGTGTCTCTCTCTCTGTGTCTCTCTGTGTCTCTGTGTGTCTCTGTGTGTCTCTGTGTCTCTCTCTCTGTGTCTCTGTGTGTCTCTGTGTGTCTCTGTGTGTCTCTGTGTTTCTCTCTGTGTCTCTCTCTGTGTCTCTCTCTGTGTGTCTCTGTGTGTCTCTGTGTGTCTCTGTGTGTCTCTGTGTCTCTCTGTGTCTCTGTGTGTCTCTGTGTGTCTCTGTGTGTCTCTCTGTGTGTCTCTGTGTCTCTCTGTGTCTCTCTGTGTGTCTCTGTGTGTCTCTGTGTCTCTCTGTGTCTCTGTGTCTCTGTGTGTCTCTCTGTGTGTCTCTGTCTGTCTGTGTGTCTCTCTGTGTGTCTCTGTGTGTCTGTGTGTCTCTCTGTGTCTCTCTGTCTCTGTGTGTCTCTGTGTGTCTCTGTGTGTCTTTGTGTCTATCTGTGTCTCTGTGTGTCTTTGTGTCTCTCTCTGTGTCTCTCTGTGTCTCTGTGTGGCTCTGTGTGTCTCACTGTGTGTCTCTCTGTCTCTGTGTGTCTGTGTGTCTCTTTCTGTGTGTCTCTGTGTGTCTGTGTCTCTGTGTGTCTCTGTGTGTCTCTCTGTGTCTCTGTGTGTCTCTGTGTCTCTGTGTGTTTCTGTGTGTGTTTTTGTCTCTGTGTCTCTCTGTGTGTCTCTCTGTGTCTCTGTGTGTCTCTCTGTCTCTCTCTGTGTGTCTCTCTCTGTGTCTCTGTCTCTCTGTCTCTCTCTGTATCTCTCTCTGTCTCTCTCTGTCTCTCTCTGTCTCTCTCTGTGTCTCTGTCTCTCTCTGTCTCTTTCTGTCTCTCTGTCTCTCTCTGTCTCTCTGTGTCTCCCTCTCTCTCTCTGTCTCTCTGACTCCCTCTGTGTCTCTCTGTCTCTCTCTCTCTCTCGCCCCCGTGCGGAGAGGCCACACCGAGTGGTCGCTCCTGCTATGCCAGGTGAGCGGATGGAGGCCTGGGCTCAGGTGAGAGCCTGAGCCTGGCCTAGAGAGAGTTAACTAGGAAAAACTCTAGTTTATTCTGTTTTCTCATCCCGGGGGTCAGCCTGCTGTAGAAACAGGTTGCTATTACTACTGTTGTGTGTGTGTGTGTGTCGGTGTCGTGTGTTTGTCTGTGTGTTCGTTTGTCTGCTTGGACTGGTCGCGTTGTGTGTGGGCCTGGTGCTTTGTTACCTGGATCGGCACCACGTGGGTCTGGCCTGCTCTGTCTGCCTGGTGAGTGTTTGTGTTGTGTTTGTGTTGTGTTTGGTTTGTGCTGTGTGGGTGTCTGTCTGGTTTGTGTGTTTGTCTGTGTGTTTGTTTTGTTTGTTTGTCTGCTTGGCCTGGTCGCGTTGTGTGTTGGCCTGGTGCTTTGTACCTGGATCAGCACCACGTGGGTCTGGCCTGCTTGTCTGCTTGGAGAGTGTTTGGTTTGTGTTGTGACTTGTCTGGTTGTTTTGTGTTGTGTGTTGTTTTGTTTTGTGTTGTGTGTGTGTCTGGCTGGTTTGTGTGTTTGGCAGTGTGTTCGTGTGTCTGTTTGTCTGCTTGGCTGGTCGCGTTGTGTGTTGGCCTGGTGCTTTGTACCTGGATCGGCACCACGTGGGTCTGGCCTGCTTGTCTGCTTGGAGAGTGTTTGGTTTGTGTTGTGACTTGTCTGGTTGTTTTGTGTTGTGTGTTGTTTTGTTTTGTGTTGTGTGTGTGTCTGGCTGGTTTGTGTGTTTGGCAGTGTGTTCGTGTGTCTGTTTGTCTGCTTGGCTGGTCGCGTTGTGTGTTGGCCTGGTGCTTTGTACCTGGATCGGCACCACGTGGGTCTGGCCTGCTTGTCTGTTGGGTGAGTGTTTGGTTTGTGTGTTTGATTGCGCGTGCGTTTTTTCATTTATCTGTCGTTTTGTTAGTTGTATGTCGGTGTGATTATTCGTTTTCGTTTGTTTACTTGTTGGTTCGGTCGTGTGTGTGTTCGTCTGTGTGTTTGTCCTGCGCGTGTGTGTGCTTGTCTGTGCGTGTGTGTGTTTGTCTGTCTGTCTGGTGAGTGGTTTCAGGTGTGTGTTGTGTGCTTGTTGTGTCGGGGGGTTATTACTTTTTTCTATCCCTTGTTATTTATTTCTACGATTATTTTGACAAAAACAACAACGACAACGAAAACAGCATCAGCAGCAAACACCCCAACGACACAGCGCACAGGTGTTCTGCCGCCGCCATCATGGCGCAGCGCCAGCGCGCGGAGGAGGAGGACGCGAGGATGATGAGCCTCACGCGGAGGAACAGCCTCGTGGCGTTTCCTCCGCCGGAGGTAACCGCCGAAGCTGTCGCCGTCGCGGTGGCCGCGTGCGTCGGCCCCGCCAACGTCAGGGCCGTCCAGCGCCAAAACCGCGGTGTCACCGTGTACGTGGCGGAGGAGGAGATGGTGGCGCGCGTCGTCGAGAAGGGGCTCACGGTCGGGGAGCTGTATGTACAATGCGCCCCGCTTGCCTCACCCGCGGTCCGCGTGCTGCTCTCCGGCACGCCGCCGTACCTCTCCAACGCCGAGCTGCGCAACGACCTGCAGCGTTTCGGCACGGCCGTGTCGAGTATCACGACATTGCCCATGCGAACGACCAACACTGCACTCACGCACGTCAAGGCACTGCAGCGGCAAGTTTTCATGGTCCTGAAAAATGGGGCCGAGGAGCTTGACGTTACACTAAAATACACCATAAACAAATGCACGTACACGGTGTATGCCTCATCGGTTGGACTCCGGTGCTACGGGTGTGGCAAATCGGGCCACGCCCGCAGAAACTGCCCGAACAAGGTGAGCGGGGTGGCTGCGCCACCTGCCGCGACGACGCCGGGACAGTGGGGGCGGCCAGAGGCGCAGCACCAGCAACAGACGCAGCAACAGAATCAGCCGCAGCAGCAGCAGCAGCAGCAGCAGCATCAGCAGCAGCAGCAGCAGCAGCAGCAGCAGCAGCAGCAGCAGGACGAGCGGCAGGACCGGCGGGAGCGGCAGATCATCAGCCACGACCCGCCGGGAGCGGAACCAGGCGGCGACGCGCAGGCGCCGGGGGACGACTCCGCCGGCTTCGTCACGGTTGAAGGGAGCCGAAAGAAACAAAGGGCCAAGAGGAAGGCGAAGAACGGGCACGCGGAGGGGGAGCACGAAGGCGCCCCCCCAAAGCGCACGGCCGGCATCGATGGAGACGCGGCGGGGCAGCCCGAGAACGCTGAGATCGCGGCACGGGGGGACGAGATGGACCATGGAACAACCCCACCCCCCGCCCCCCACCCCAACCCCCCCACTCCCCACTCCCCCACCCCACCCCCCCCATCACCCCCCCACCCCCCCCCACCCCCCACCCCCCCGCCCCACCCCCCCCACCACCCCCCCCCACCCCCCCCACCCCCCCCACCCCCCACCCCCCCACTCCCCACCCCCCCCACCCCACCCCCCCCATCACCCCCCCCCCACCCCCACCCCCCACCCCCCCGCCCCACCCCCCCCACCACCCCCCCCCACCCCCCACCCCCCCACCCCCCCCCCACCACCCCCCCCCACCCCCCCACCCCCCCCCCAGAGGCGGACACCCGCAGCGGCGACGGAGGTGCGCTGCAGCCGGCGACGACGGCGGCCGAGGGAGCGCCCGTCGAGCCGGACGACGAGAGTCGCCCCGGTCCGAGCGGCGCCCTGGGCCCACGGTGGTGGGCAGCGGACGCTGACCCCGGGGGTGACCGCGACGGGCGCGCGGACGCCGGGGCGGGCGGCGGCGACAATGAAGACTGCGGCGCCCTGGGAGGAGGGGGCGACGACGACGTAGACGACGACGACGCCTACACCGTGTGTGAGGGTGACGGAGGCAGCGTCTGCGGGAGCGAGTGGAGCTGCGGCCTGGTGGAGCCGGATAGGAAAATGCCCGCGCAGACCATCCTTGCCTTCTTTAGAGACAACTATGGCAAGAGGGTGTTTTCCAAAAAGGCTTTCCCGGACGCGGACGCGTTCCTCTCCACGGCGCAGGAGATCTGCCGGCGGCCGGCAGAGTACGGCTGCACTCCGAGGGAACGCTACCGTATTAAAGGAATGATGACGAGGCTGCGCGGGAAGGGGAAGGCGGCCTCAAAGGAGGCCTCAAAGGCGGCAGGGCGCGTGGACCTCCCCTGAACGCCGCGATGGGGCCACGATTAGTTGTCGCGACCATAAATTGTAACGGTCTGCGCAGCGAGGACCGGTGGCGCCGGCTGTGCAGGCTCCTCGACGATCAGGCGGTCGACGTGGCTTTAATACAAGAAACCCACCTAGACGCCGCGCTACAGCCGAGCCGCCAGCAGCTGCTGCACGGGCGCTCCTTTTTCTTTAGCAACGGGGTGAACGGGGCGGCGGGGGTCGCGGTGGTGTGCTCCCGGACCTTCGCCCCGGACGCCCTGACTTTTCGGGAGGTAGTGGCCGGCCACCTCGTCGTGGCGGACATGGTGCTCGCCGGCACCAAGGCCCGCGTGATAAATGTGTACGCGCCCAGCAAGTCGAGGGACAGGGCCGTGTTTTTCAAGGGCGAACTACGGCGGGTGGTGGCGGAGACCGACGGCGTCGAGGGGGCGGTCACGATCGTGGGGGGCGATTTTAATTGCACGCTCCAACCCTCCCTCGACCGAACTGGGCCAGAACCACACCCCGAATCTGCAAGAGAGTGGGCGGCCGTCGTGGCCGACCACGGACTACTCGACGCGTGGCGGCTCCAAAACCCGGGCCGGCAGCAGTACACATGGACCAGGTGCGGTGCGGGGGGGCGGCCGAGCCTGGCCAGGCTAGATCGGGTGTACGTCACGGCCGGGGGGGCCAGCCTGCTCGGTGAGAGCGGGGTGGTTCCCCCCGGTTTCTCCGACCACCACATGGTGTACGTGCGCCTGCATCTCCCTCACGGTGGGCAAGGGCGGCCGTATTGGAAACTGAACGTGAACCTGCTGGACGATGGTGGATTTCGGGCGGCCTTCCGGGCCTTTTGGAAGGTGTGGGAGGAGAGACGGGGCCGTTTCGCCACCCTCCAGCAGTGGTGGGACAATGGGAAGGCCCAGGTGGGGGTGTTGGCGAGGGCCTACATGGGCCAACACGTCGCGGCCCGGCGCGAGGAGGAGGAGGTTCTCCGGGCCCGGGTGCTGGCGGTGGAGGAGGCACTGGGCCACCACCCCGCCGCCGAGGGCTGCAGGGAGCTGCGGGAACAACAGCGGCTCCTGAGGGCCGTCTCGGACAACGACGCATACAGGGGGTTTGTGGGCCGGAAGATGACCCACCTGTACAGTATGGACGCGCCGACGAAAGCCTTCTTCAGGCAGGGGGCCACGCGGGCCCAGCGGACCGACATCACCAGCCTGACGGGGCCGGACGGAGAGACCCAGTGTGACGGGGAGGAAATCGTGCGCCTCGTCAATGGGTATTACGGACGGCTTTTTGCTGAGAAGAAAATTGACGAGGAGGCGGTGGCGGAACTCCTGGAGGGCGTCCCCAGGTTGGCTCCGCCTGACGCCAAACTGCTCGACGAACAGGTCACCATGACGGAGCTGGAGGCCGCGGTGAGGAGTCTCGCCGCGGGGAAGACCCCCGGCATAGACGGCCTTCCTACCGAGTTTTACACGACTTTCTGGAGCGAGCTCGGACCGGCGCTCGCCGACGTACTGCGCGAGAGCCTCCGGTCGGGGGTGCTGCCGCAGAGCAGCAGGCGCGCGGTGGTGACCCTGCTCCCAAAAAAGGGTGACCTGCGCCGCTTAGACAACTGGAGGCCGGTGTCCGTGCTATGCACGGACTGTAAGATTTTGGCTAAAGCCCTGGCGAACCGCCTGAAGACCGTGGCGGGGAGCCTCGTGCACCCGGACCAGTCGTACTGCGTCCCGGGGAGAGCCATACATGACAACGTCGGGGTGGTGCGGGACATCATGGACCTCGCCGCCGCCCACGGCGTTGATGCAGGCCTCTTGTTTTTAGATCAGGCGAAGGCCTTCGACCGTGTCTCACACGCGTATATGTACAGGGCGTTGGAGGCATACGGGGTAGGGCCAACCTTCAGGGCGCAGGTGCGCCTCCTGTATACGGAGGTGAGTAGCCTCACTAAAATAAATGGCAGGCTTGGCGCCCCCTTGGCCGTCGGGGGAGGGGTCCGGCAGGGGTGTCCTCTGTCCGGTATTCTGTACACCTTGTGTATAGAGCCTCTCCTGCGGCGGCTGCGGGGTACGCTGGGGGGGTTTCAGTTCCCGGGTGCGGGCGACGCGCCGATCACGCTCTCGGCGTACGCTGACGATGTGTGCGTCGTGGTGACGGGCGCGCAAGACGTGGAGGCGGTCCGAGGCGCGGTCCGTCTCTACGAGAGGGCCTCCGCCGCCAGCGTAAATTGGGAAAAGAGCGCAAAGCGATAGCGCTGAGACCGGGCGGGGTGGTGGGCTCACTGGCGCTCCCGGGAGGCGTCGCCTGGGGCGCGGGGGGAGCCCGCTACCTCGGGGTACATCTGGGAAGCCCGGTCGAGGTGGAACAAAATTGGGTAGAGGTAGAGGGAAAAATTGACGCGACGCTGGCGGCGTGGGCCCGGTTCGCCCCGGGAATGGCGTACCGGGGGAGGGTACTTGTAGTCAACAATTTGGCCGCGGCACTCCTCTGGCACAAAGCCAAAGCGCTGGAACCTCCGGCGGGGCTAGTGGCGCGGATACAGAAGCGCTTCACCGCCTTCGTGTGGCACGGTCACCACTGGCAGAGGCCAGGGGTCCTGTGTCTGCCGGTGGCGGAGGGGGGACAGGGCCTCGTGCACGTAGCGGCGCGGATCCGGACCTTCAGGCTCCAACAAGCACAGCGACTGTTGTACGGGGGGGAGGGACGGCCCGGGCGGCCCCTGGCCCTCGGCCTGCTGCGGCGTGCCGGGCGTCTGGGGTACACCCAGGAGCTGTTCCTGACGGACCAGGCCATCGTGGACCGAGCCTCGCTGCCCGCGGTCTACGGCGGCATGATGGACGCGTGGTCGACGCTGGATTGGGCGCGGGTCGGCGGCGGATACGGGGCGGCCCACTTCGTGGGGGAGCCCTTGTTCGCCAATGCAGTCCTGCCTGGCTTGCGGGGTGAGCATGCCCTGGCCGGGCGCTTTGCCGAATGCGGCATCGGACGGGTCGGTGACCTGCTGGCACCCGGACGGGACGCGTGGCGGACGGCCCTCGAAATTTCCGGAGCGGCCGGACGCCGCACGGTCCTGACAGGCGCGAAGGTGCTGAGGGAGGCCCTGCGGGCGATGCAGGCGCTGGGCGTCCGGCTGGCGGAGGTCGGGGAGGAGGACCCCCCCCCCGTTCCCTCCGCTGGCCTTCTCGGTCCACGCCCCCGACGGCCACGTGGAGGGCGGGACGCTGCTGCGCGTGGCGGGGTGCACCGAGGTGCCGCTCGAAGGTGCGCAAAAAACGCGGCTGTGCGACGTCTGTCTGAAGGCGGTGCTGAGCGCGGAGCTGGCGGGCCAGCCGGACACGGGGTGGAGGGAACACTTTGGCGCGCTGGACACTGCGGGGCCCCAGTGGAAAAACTTGTTCCGCCCTCCCACCACCAAGCGTTGCGGTGACCTTCAGTGGCGGCTGGTGCACCGCACGCTGCCAACAGCCGTGTGGGTCAGCCGCGCCGTGCCGGGGACCCCAGACACGTGTGCGTTCTGTGGGGTGCGGGAGGATGTGGTTCACGCGTACCTCCAGTGCGCGAGGCTGGCGCCACTCTTGGCCTTCGTGAAGGCGGTGTTCCGGGGGCTGGACGTTCCGGCCCGAGAGAGCGCGTACATACATGGGGTGACCGGCGTGGCGAGCCCCGTCAGGGACGTGGCGAACTTTGTGTGCGCGCAAGCGAAGCTCGCAACGTACACGACGAGGAAACGCGCGCTGGAAGGAAAGGTCGGCGGCGCGGGGGTGCTGCAGGTGGCGCAGGCCCTGATAAAGGCGCGCGTGCGGCTAGAATTCGCCCACCACAGGCTGTCGGCGGCCGAGGGGGAGTTCCTCCCGCGGTGGGGTAGGGCGCGGGACGCCCTGTGTACGGTCGAGGACGGCGCGGTCCTGTTTGTGTTTGACCCCCTCCCCCCCCCCTGACCGGATGCCCCCCCTCCGCCCCCCCCCAGAACCCCCCCCCCCCTCAGGGGTGACCGGTGCGAATAGTGCCTGGACACTGAAGCGGGCGCGACGGTTTTTGTGGTTGTGCGGTGTGGTTTTTGTGGTTGGTTTATATCGCGCACATGGGCGCCACTGCACTGGGCAGAGGGTGCCGGAATAAAGACATTCAAAAATCAAAAAAAAATCTGTCTCTATCTCTCTCTGACTCCCTCTCTCTCTCCGTCTGCCCCCCAGGACGCTCGCTCTGTCTCTGTGTCTCTCTGTTTCTCTCTCTCTGTGTCTTTCTGTGTCTCTCTGTGTCTCTCTGACTCTCTCTCTCTCTGTCTCTCTGTGTCTCTCTGTGTCTCTCTGACTCCCTCTCTCTCTGTGTTACTCTCCGTGTCTCTCCCCCAGGACGCTCGCTCTCCGCCTGCAACGGCTACGACCTCGTGCCCACGGCACCTTCCCTGCTGCCTCCACCACCACCTCCACCACCTCCACCACCACCTCCACCACCGCTGCCGTCACTGTCACGCTCCCAACTCCACCCCACCCCAACCTCCACCTCCTCCACCTCCTCCACCACCGTGGCCACCTCCTCCACCGCCACCGCCATCGCTACGACCACGACACAGCAGCAGCAGCAGCAGCAGCTGCAGCAGCAGCAGCAGCAGCAGCAGCAGAGGCAGCAGCAGCAGCAGCAGCAGCAGCAGCGGCAGCAGCAGCAGCAGCAGCAGAGGTTCTGCTTCGTAGCCACGGTTCGGCTAGCCACTCCGCAGTTCATCAAGGTGGGTGACCTCCTCCCTCCTCCCGACTTCTCCTCATTGGATCTTGTGCCGAGACATCTCCGGACCTTCGGTAAAGTCGTAACGTAGAAGGGAAATAATAAAGTAAGAGAGAAGTGAACGTAATGAAATGATTAGAAAAAAAACGGGATGAAAGAATAAAAATTAAACGTAATAAAGTAATAAAAATTAAACGTAATAAAAGAATTAAAATTAAACGTAATAAAATAATGAAAATTAAACGTAATAAAATAATGAAAATTAAACGTAATAAAATAATAAAAATTAAACGTAATAAAATAAAAAAAATTAAACGTAATAAAAGAATTAAAATTAAACGTAATAAAATAATTAAAATAAAACATAATTAAATTTCGATTTAAAGCTTCTTTCGTGACTGCAGGGATTCATCTTCTTGGTTCTTTCGGTAAAGTCGTCACGTAGAAGGGAAATAATAAAATAATAAAATTTAAACGTAATAAAATACAATTCGTTCGGCCACAACGCAAGCAGCCGTCCTCAGGTGAAGAACAGGTCTGTCGGAAAGACAGCGTCTGAATGAGCACCACCAAGCTTGGCAGCGTATATACTTAAATATATACTTAAATACACGCTGCCAAGCTTGGTGGTGCTCATTGAGACGCTGTCTTTCCAACAGACCTGTTCTTCTGAACACCACCATGCTTGGCAGCGTATATTTAAGTATATATTTAAGTATATACGCTGCCAAGCTTGGTGGTGCTCATTCAGACGCTGTCTTTCCGACAGACCTGTTCTTCTGAACACCACCAAGCTTGGCAGCGTATATTTAAGTATATATTTAAGTATATACGCTGCCAAGCTTGGTGGTGCTCATTCAGACGCTGTCTTTCCGACAGACCTGTTCTTCACCTGAGGGACGGCTGCTTGCGTTGTGGCCGAAACGTCGTGAGAATTGTATTATGTTATTATGTTTTATTTTTATTATTTTATTACTTCTCTTCGACGTGACGACTTTACCGAAAGAACCAAGAAGATGAATCCCTGCAGTCACGAAAGCTTTACATCGAAATCCAGCAACCTTGTCGGAGAACTCCATCCCTACCAGATCATCACCACCCCTACCAGATCATCACCATCCCTACAAGATCATCACCATCCCTACCAGATCATCACCATCCCTACCAGATCATCTCCATCCCTACCAGATCATCACCATCCCTACCAGATCATCTCCATCCCTACCAGATCATCACCATCCCTACCAGATCATCTCTACCCCTACCAGATCATCTCCATCCCTACCAGATCATCACCATTCCTACCAGATCATCTCCATCCCTACCAGATCATCACCATCCCTACCAGATCATCACCACCCCTACCAGATCATCTCCACATCTACCAGATCATCACCATCCCTACCAGATCATCACCACCCCTACCAGATCATCACCATCCCTACCAGATCATCACCATCCCTACCAGATCATCACCACCCCTACCAGATCATCACCATCCCTACCAGATCATCACCATCCCTACCAGATCATCACCATCCCTACCAGATCATCTCCATCCCTAGCAGATCATCTCCATCCCTACCAGATCATCACCATCCCTACCAGATCATCACCATCCCTACCAGATCATCACCATCCCTACCAGATCATCTCCATCCCTACCAGATCATCACCATTCCTACCAGATCATCACCATCCCTACCAGATCATCACCACTCCTACCAGATCATCACCATCCCTACCAGATCATCACCATCCCTACCAGATCATCACCACCCCTACCAGATCATCTCCATCCCTACCAGATCATCACCATCCCTACCAGATCATCACCACTCCTACCAGATCATCACCATCCTTACCAGATCATCACCATCCCTACCAGATCATCACCATCCCTACCAGATCATCACCATCCCTACCAGATCATCACCATCCCTACCAGATCATCTCCACCCCTACCAGATCATCTCCATCCCTACCAGATCATCTCCACCCCTACCAGATCATCTCCATCCCTACCAGATCATCTCCATCCCTACCAGATCATCTCCATCCCTACCAGATCATCTCCATCCCTACCAGATCATCACCATCCCTACCAGATCATCACCATCCCTACCAGATCATCACCATCCCTACCAGATCATCACCATCCCTACCAGATCATCTCCATCCCTACCAGATCATCACCATCCCTACCAGATCATCACCATCCCTACCAGATCATCACCACCCCTACCAGATCATCTCCATCCCTACCAGATCATCACCATCCCTACCAGATCATCACCATCCCTACCAGATCATCACCATCCCTACCAGATCATCACCACACCTACCAGATCATCTCCATCCCTACCAGATCATCACCATCCCTACCAGATCATCACCATCCCTACCAGATCATCACCATCCCTACCAGATCATCACCATCCCTACCAGATCATCTCCATCCCTACCAGATCATCACCATCCCTACCAGATCATCTCCATCCCTACCAGATCATCACCATCCCTACCAGATAATCACCATCCCTACCAGATCATCACCACCCCTACCAGATCATCACCATCCCTACCAGATCATCACCATCCCTACCAGATCATCACCATCCCTACCAGATCATCTCCATCCCTACCAGATCATCACCATCCCTACCAGATCATCTCCATCCCTACCAGATCATCACCATCCCTACCAGATCATCTCCATCCCTACCAGATCATCACCATCCCTACCAGATCATCACCATCCCTACCAGATCATCTCCATCCCTACCAGATCATCTCCATCCCTACCAGATCATCTCCATCCCTACCAGATCATCTCCATCCCTACCAGATCATCTCCACCCCTACTAGATCATCACCACCCCTACCAGATCATCTCCACCCCTACCAGATCATCTCCATCCCTACCAGATCATCTCCATCCCTACCAGATCATCTCCATCCCTACCAGATCATCTCCATCCCTACCAGATCATCTCCATCCCTACCAGATCATCACCATCCCTACCAGATCATCACCATCCCTACCAGATCATCACCATCCCTACCAGATCATCACCATCCCTACCAGATCATCTCCATCCCTACCAGATCATCACCATCCCTACCAGATCATCTCCATCCCTACCAGATCATCTCCATCCCTACCAGATCATCTCCATCCCTACCAGATCATCTCCATCCCTACCAGATCATCTCCATCCCTACCAGATCATCTCCATCCCTACCAGATCATCTCCATCCCTACCAGATCATCACCATCCCTACCAGATCATCACCATCCCTACCAGATCATCACCACCCCTACCAGATCATCTCCATCCCTACCAGATCATCTCCATCCCTACCAGATCATCACCATCCCTACCAGATCATCTCCATCCCTACCAGATCATCTCCATCCCTACCAGATCATCTCCATCCCTACCAGATCATCTCCATCCCTACCAGATCATCTCCATCCCTACCAGATCATCTCCATCCTTACCAGATCATCACCATCCCTACCAGATCATCACCATCCCTACCAGATCATCACCACCCCTACCAGATCATCTCCATCCCTACCAGATCATCTCCATCCCTACCAGATCATCTCCATCCCTACCAGATCATCTCCACCCCTACTAGATCATCACCACCCCTACCAGATCATCACCATCCCTACCAGATCATCACCATCCCTACCAGATCATCTCCATCCCTACCAGATCATCTCCACACCTACCAGATCATCACCATCCCTACCAGATCATCACCATCCCTACCAGACCATCTCCATCCCTACCAGATCATCTCCATCCCTACCAGATCATCACCATCCCTACCAGATCATCTCCATCCCTACCAGATCATCTCCATCCCTACCAGATCATCACCATCCCTACCAGATCATCTCCATCCCTACCAGATCATCTCCATCCCTACCAGATCATCACCATCCCTACCAGATCATCACCATCCCTACCAGATCATCACCATCCCTACCAGATCATCTCCATCCTTACCAGATCATCACCATCCCTACCAGATCATCTCCATCCCTACCAGATCATCACCATCCCTACCAGATCATCACCATCCCTACCAGATCATCACCATCCCTACCAGATCATCACCATCCCTACCAGATCATCACCATCCCTACCAGATCATCACCATCCCTACCAGATCATCACCATCCCTACCAGATCATCACCACCCCTACCAGATCATCTCCATCCCTACCAGATCATCACCATCCCTACCAGATCATCACCATCCCTACCAGATCATCACCATCCCTACCAGATCATCACCATCCCTACCAGATCATCACCATCCCTACCAGATCATCTCCATCCTTACCAGATCATCTCCATCCCTACCAGATCATCACCATCCCTACCAGATCATCTCCATCCCTACCAGATCATCACCACCCCTACCAGATCATCACCATCCCTACCAGATCATCTCCATCCCTACCAGATCATCACCACCCCTACCAGATGATCACCATCCCTACCAGATCATCTCCATCCCTACCAGATCATCACCATCCCTACCAGATCATCTCCATCCCTACCAGATCATCTCCATCCCTACCAGATCATCTCCATCTCTACCAGATCATCTCCACCCCTACCAGATCATCTCCATCCCTACCAGATCATCACCATCCCTACCAGATCATCTCCATCCCTACCAGATCATCTCCACCCCTACCAGATCATCTCCACCCCTACCAGATCATCTCCATCCCTCCCAGATCATCTCCATCCTTACCAGATCATCTCCATCCCTACCAGATCATCACCATCCCTACCAGATCATCTCCATCCCTACCAGATCATCTCCACCCCTACCAGATCATCTCCATCCCTACCAGATCATCACCATCCCTACCAGATCATCTCCATCCCTACCAGATCATCTCCATCCCTACCAGATCATCTCCATCCCTACCAGATCATCTCCATCCCTACCAGATCATCTCCACCCCTACCAGATCATCTCCATCCCTACCAGATCATCTCCATCCCTACCAGATCATCTCCATCCCTACCAGATCATCTCCACCCCTACCAGATCATCTCCATCCCTACCAGATCATCTCCATCCCTACCAGATCATCTCCATCCCTACCAGATCATCACCATCCCTACCAGATCATCTCCATCCCTACCAGATCATCTCCATCCCTACCAGATCATCTCCATCCCTACCAGATCATCTCCACCCCTACCAGATCATCTCCATCCCTACCAGATCATCTCCATCCCTACCAGATTATCTCCATCCCTACCAGATCATCTCCATCCCTACCAGATCATTTCCATCCCTACCAGATCATCACCATCCCTCCCAGATCATCACCATCCTTACCAGGTCATCACCATCCCTCCCAGATCATCTCCACCCCTACCAGATCATCTCCCCCCCTACCAGATCATCACCATCCCTACCAGATCATTTCCATCCCTACCAGATCATCACCACCCCTACCAGATCATCACCACCCCTACCAGATCATCACCATCCCTACCAGATCATCTCCATCCCTACCAGATCATCACCATCCCTACCAGATCATCTCCATCCCTACCAGATCATCTCCATCCCTACCAGATCATCACCATCCCTACCAGATCATCTCCATCCCTACCAGATCATCACCATCCCTACCAGATCATCTCCATCCCTACCAGATCATCTCCATCCCTACCAGATCATCTCCATCCCTACCAGATCATCTCCATCCCTACCAGATCATCACCATCCCTACCAGATCATCTCCATCCCTACCAGATCATCTCCATCCCTACCAGATCATCACCACCCCTACCAGATCATCTCCATCCCTACCAGATCATCTCCACCCCTACCAGATCATCTCCATCCCTACCAGATCATCACCATCCCTACCAGATCATCACCATCCCTACCAGATCATCACCATCCCTACCAGATCATCACCATCCCTACCAGATCATCACCATCCCTACCAGATCATCTCCATCCCTACCAGATCATCACCATCCCTACCAGATCATCACCATCCCTACCAGATCATCTCCATCCCTACCAGATCATCACCATCCCTACCAGATCATCTCCATCCCTACCAGATCATCTCCATCTCTACCAGATCATCACCATCCCTACCAGATCATCACCATCCCTACCAGATCATCACCATCCCTACCAGATCATCACCATCCCTACCAGATCATCTCCCCCCCTACCAGTTCATCTCCATCCCTACCAGATCATCTCCATCCCTACCAGATCATCTCCATCCCTACCAGATCATCTCCATCCCTACCAGATCATCTCCATCCCTACCAGATCATCTCCATCCCTACCAGATCATCTCCATCCCTACCAGATCATCACCATCCCTACCAGATCATCTCCATCCCTACCAGATCATCACCATCCCTACCAGATCATCACCATCCCTACCAGATCATCTCCATCCCTACCAGATCATCACCATCCCTACCAGATCATCTCCACCTTTACCAGATCATCTCCATCCCTACCAGATCATCTCCACCCCTACCAGATCATCTCCATCCCTACCAGATCATCTCCATCCCTACCAGATCATCTCCATCCCTACCAGATCATCTCCATCCCTACCAGATCATCACCATCCCTACCAGATCATCACCATCCCTACCAGATCATCACCATCCCTACCAGATCATCACCATCCCTACCAGATCATCTCCATCCCTACCAGATCATCACCATCCCTACCAGATCATCACCATCCCTACCAGATCATCACCACCCCTACCAGATCATCTCCATCCCTACCAGATCATCACCATCCCTACCAGATCATCACCATCCCTACCAGATCATCACCATCCCTACCAGATCATCACCACACCTACCAGATCATCTCCATCCCTACCAGATCATCACCATCCCTACCAGATCATTACCATCCCTACCAGATCATCACCATCCCTACCAGATCATCACCATCCCTACCAGATCATCTCCATCCCTACCAGATCATCACCATCCCTACCAGATCATCTCCATCCCTACCAGATCATCACCATCCCTACCAGATCATCACCATCCCTACCAGATCATCACCACCCCTACCAGATCATCACCATCCCTACCAGATCATCACCATCCCTACCAGATCATCACCATCCCTACCAGATCATCTCCATCCCTACCAGATCATCACCATCCCTACCAGATCATCTCCATCCCTACCAGATCATCACCATCCCTACCAGATCATCTCCATCCCTACCAGATCATCACCATCCCTACCAGATCATCACCATCCCTACCAGATCATCTCCATCCCTACCAGATCATCTCCATCCCTACCAGATCATCTCCATCTCTACCAGATCATCTCCATCCCTACCAGATCATCTCCACCCCTACTAGATCATCACCACCCCTACCAGATCATCTCCACCCCTACCAGATCATCTCCATCCCTACCAGATCATCTCCATCCCTACCAGATCATCTCCATCCCTACCAGATCATCTCCATCCCTACCAGATCATCTCCATCCCTACCAGATCATCACCATCCCTACCAGATCATCACCATCCCTACCAGATCATCACCATCCCTACCAGATCATCACCATCCCTACCAGATCATCTCCATCCCTACCAGATCATCACCATCCCTACCAGATCATCTCCATCCCTACCAGATCATCTCCATCCCTACCAGATCATCTCCATCCCTACCAGATCATCTCCATCCCTACCAGATCATCTCCATCCCTACCAGATCATCTCCATCCCTACCAGATCATCACCATCCTTACCAGATCATCACCATCCCTACCAGATCATCTCCATCCCTACCAGATCATCTCCATCCCTACCAGATCATCACCATCCCTACCAGATCATCTCCATCCCTACCAGATCATCTCCATCCCTACCAGATCATCTCCATCCCTACCAGATCATCTCCATCCCTACCAGATCATCACCATCCCTACCAGATCATCTCCATCCCTACCAGATCATCACCATCCCTACCAGATCATCTCCATCCCTACCAGATCATCTCCATCCCTACCAGATCATCTCCATCCCTACCAGATCATCTCCATCCCTACCAGATCATCTCCATCCCTACCAGATCATCTCCATCCCTACCAGATCATCTCCATCCCTACCAGATCATCACCATCCCTACCAGATCATCACCATCCCTACCAGATCATCTCCATCCCTACCAGATCATCTCCATCCCTACCAGATCATCACCATCCCTACCAGATCATCTCCATCCCTACCAGATCATCTCCATCCCTACCAGATCATCTCCATCCCTACCAGATCATCTCCATCCCTACCAGATCATCTCCATCCCTACCAGATCATCTCCATCCTTACCAGATCATCACCATCCCTACCAGATCATCACCATCCCTACCAGATCATCACCACCCCTACCAGATCATCTCCATCCCTACCAGATCATCTCCATCCCTACCAGATCATCTCCATCCCTACCAGATCATCTCCATCCCTACCAGATCATCTCCATCCCTACCAGATCACCTCCATCCCTACCAGATCATCTCCATCCCTACCAGATCATCACCATCCCTACCAGATCATCACCATCCCTACCAGATCATCTCCATCCCTACCAGATCATCTCCATCCCTACCAGATCATCACCATCCCTACCAGATCATCTCCATCCCTACCAGATCATCTCCATCCCTACCAGATCATCTCCATCCCTACCAGATCATCTTCATCCCTACCAGATCATCTCCATCCCTACCAGATCATCTCCATCCTTACCAGATCATCACCATCCCTACCAGATCATCACCATCCCTACCAGATCATCACCACCCCTACCAGATCATCTCCATCCCTACCAGATCATCTCCATCCCTACCAGATCATCTCCATCCCTACCAGATCATCTCCACCCCTACCAGATCATCTCCATCCCTACCAGATCATCACCATCCCTACCAGATCATCACCATCCCTACCAGATCATCACCATCCCTACCAGATCATCACCACACCTACCAGATCATCTCCATCCCTACCAGATCATCACCATCCCTACCAGATCATTACCATCCCTACCAGATCATCACCATCCCTACCAGATCATCACCATCCCTACCAGATCATCTCCATCCCTACCAGATCATCACCATCCCTACCAGATCATCTCCATCCCTACCAGATCATCACCATCCCTACCAGATCATCACCATCCCTACCAGATCATCACCACCCCTACCAGATCATCACCATCCCTACCAGATCATCACCATCCCTACCAGATCATCACCATCCCTACCAGATCATCTCCATCCCTACCAGATCATCACCATCCCTACCAGATCATCTCCATCCCTACCAGATCATCACCATCCCTACCAGATCATCTCCATCCCTACCAGATCATCACCATCCCTACCAGATCATCACCATCCCTACCAGATCATCTCCATCCCTACCAGATCATCTCCATCCCTACCAGATCATCTCCATCTCTACCAGATCATCTCCATCCCTACCAGATCATCTCCACCCCTACTAGATCATCACCACCCCTACCAGATCATCTCCACCCCTACCAGATCATCTCCATCCCTACCAGATCATCTCCATCCCTACCAGATCATCTCCATCCCTACCAGATCATCTCCATCCCTACCAGATCATCTCCATCCCTACCAGATCATCACCATCCCTACCAGATCATCACCATCCCTACCAGATCATCACCATCCCTACCAGATCATCACCATCCCTACCAGATCATCTCCATCCCTACCAGATCATCACCATCCCTACCAGATCATCTCCATCCCTACCAGATCATCTCCATCCCTACCAGATCATCTCCATCCCTACCAGATCATCTCCATCCCTACCAGATCATCTCCATCCCTACCAGATCATCTCCATCCCTACCAGATCATCACCATCCTTACCAGATCATCACCATCCCTACCAGATCATCTCCATCCCTACCAGATCATCTCCATCCCTACCAGATCATCACCATCCCTACCAGATCATCTCCATCCCTACCAGATCATCTCCATCCCTACCAGATCATCTCCATCCCTACCAGATCATCTCCATCCCTACCAGATCATCACCATCCCTACCAGATCATCTCCATCCCTACCAGATCATCACCATCCCTACCAGATCATCTCCATCCCTACCAGATCATCTCCATCCCTACCAGATCATCTCCATCCCTACCAGATCATCTCCATCCCTACCAGATCATCTCCATCCCTACCAGATCATCTCCATCCCTACCAGATCATCACCATCCCTACCAGATCATCACCATCCCTACCAGATCATCACCATCCCTACCAGATCATCTCCATCCCTACCAGATCATCACCATCCCTACCAGATCATCTCCATCCCTACCAGATCATCACCATCCCTACCAGATCATCTCCATCCCTACCAGATCATCACCATCCCTACCAGATCATCACCATCCCTACCAGATCATCTCCATCCCTACCAGATCATCTCCATCCCTACCAGATCATCTCCATCTCTACCAGATCATCTCCATCCCTACCAGATCATCTCCACCCCTACTAGATCATCACCACCCCTACCAGATCATCTCCACCCCTACCAGATCATCTCCATCCCTACCAGATCATCTCCATCCCTACCAGATCATCTCCATCCCTACCAGATCATCTCCATCCCTACCAGATCATCTCCATCCCTACCAGATCATCACCATCCCTACCAGATCATCACCATCCCTACCAGATCATCACCATCCCTACCAGATCATCACCATCCCTACCAGATCATCTCCATCCCTACCAGATCATCACCATCCCTACCAGATCATCTCCATCCCTACCAGATCATCTCCATCCCTACCAGATCATCTCCATCCCTACCAGATCATCTCCATCCCTACCAGATCATCTCCATCCCTACCAGATCATCTCCATCCCTACCAGATCATCACCATCCTTACCAGATCATCACCATCCCTACCAGATCATCTCCATCCCTACCAGATCATCTCCATCCCTACCAGATCATCACCATCCCTACCAGATCATCTCCATCCCTACCAGATCATCTCCATCCCTACCAGATCATCTCCATCCCTACCAGATCATCTCCATCCCTACCAGATCATCACCATCCCTACCAGATCATCTCCATCCATACCAGATCATCACCATCCCTACCAGATCATCTCCATCCCTACCAGATCATCTCCATCCCTACCAGATCATCTCCATCCCTACCAGATCATCTCCATCCCTACCAGATCATCTCCATCCCTACCAGATCATCTCCATCCCTACCAGATCATCTCCATCCCTACCAGATCATCACCATCCCTACCAGATCATCACCATCCCTACCAGATCATCTCCATCCCTACCAGATCATCTCCATCCCTACCAGATCATCACCATCCCTACCAGATCATCTCCATCCCTACCAGATCATCTCCATCCCTACCAGATCATCTCCATCCCTACCAGATCATCTCCATCCCTACCAGATCATCTCCATCCCTACCAGATCATCTCCATCCTTACCAGATCATCACCATCCCTACCAGATCATCACCATCCCTACCAGATCATCACCACCCCTACCAGATCATCTCCATCCCTACCAGATCATCTCCATCCCTACCAGATCATCTCCATCCCTACCAGATCATCTCCATCCCTACCAGATCATCTCCATCCCTACCAGATCACCTCCATCCCTACCAGATCATCTCCATCCCTACCAGATCATCACCATCCCTACCAGATCATCACCATCCCTACCAGATCATCTCCATCCCTACCAGATCATCTCCATCCCTACCAGATCATCACCATCCCTACCAGATCATCTCCATCCCTACCAGATCATCTCCATCCCTACCAGATCATCTCCATCCCTACCAGATCATCTCCATCCCTACCAGATCATCTCCATCCCTACCAGATCATCTCCATCCTTACCAGATCATCACCATCCCTACCAGATCATCACCATCCCTACCAGATCATCACCACCCCTACCAGATCATCTCCATCCCTACCAGATCATCTCCATCCCTACCAGATCATCTCCATCCCTACCAGATCATCTCCACCCCTACTAGATCATCACCACCCCTACCAGATCATCACCATCCCTACCAGATCATCACCATCCCTACCAGATCATCTCCATCCCTACCAGATCATCTCCACACCTACCAGATCATCACCATCCCTACCAGATCATCACCATCCCTACCAGACCATCTCCATCCCTACCAGATCATCTCCATCCCTACCAGATCATCACCATCCCTACCAGATCATCTCCATCCCTACCAGATCATCTCCATCCCTACCAGATCATCACCATCCCTACCAGATCATCTCCATCCCTACCAGATCATCTCCATCCCTACCAGATCATCACCATCCCTACCAGATCATCTCCATCCCTACCAGATCATCTCCATCCCTACCAGATCATCACCATCCCTACCAGATCATCACCATCCCTACCAGATCATCACCATCCCTACCAAATCATCTCCATCCTTACCAGATCATCACCATCCCTACCAGATCATCTCCATCCCTACCAGATCATCACCATCCCTACCAGATCATCACCATCCCTACCAGATCATCACCATCCCTACCAGATCATCACCATCCCTACCAGATCATCACCATCCCTACCAGATCATCACCATCCCTACCAGATCATCACCACCCCTACCAGATCATCTCCATCCCTACCAGATCATCACCATCCCTACCAGATCATCACCATCCCTACCAGATCATCACCATCCCTACCAGATCATCACCATCCCTACCAGATCATCACCATCCCTACCAGATCATCTCCATCCTTACCAGATCATCACCATCCCTACCAGATCATCTCCATCCCTACCAGATCATCTCCATCTCTACCAGATCATCTCCACCCCTACCAGATCATCTCCATCCCTACCAGATCATCACCATCCCTACCAGATCATCTCCATCCCTACCAGATCATCACCACCCCTACCAGATCATCACCATCCCTACCAGATCATCTCCATCCCTACCAGATCATCACCACCCCTACCAGATGATCACCATCCCTACCAGATCATCTCCATCCCTACCAGATCATCACCATCCCTACCAAATCATCTCCATCCCTACCAGATCATCTCCATCCCTACCAGATCATCTCCATCTCTACCAGATCATCTCCACCCCTACCAGATCATCTCCATCCCTACCAGATCATCACCATCCCTACCAGATCATCTCCATCCCTACCAGATCATCTCCACCCCTACCAGATCATCTCCACCCCTACCAGATCATCTCCATCCCTCCCAGATCATCTCCATCCTTACCAGATCATCTCCATCCCTACCAGATCATCACCATCCCTACCAGATCATCTCCATCCCTACCAGATCATCTCCACCCCTACCAGATCATCTCCATCCCTACCAGATCATCACCATCCCTACCAGATCATCTCCATCCCTACCAGATCATCTCCATCCCTACCAGATCATCTCCATCCCTACCAGATCATCTCCATCCCTACCAGATCATCTCCACCCCTACCAGATCATCTCCATCCCTACCAGATCATCTCCATCCCTACCAGATCATCTCCATCCCTACCAGATCATCTCCACCCCTACCAGATCATCTCCATCCCTACCAGATCATCTCCATCCCTACCAGATCATCTCCATCCCTACCAGATCATCACCATCCCTACCAGATCATCTCCATCCCTACCAGATCATCTCCATCCCTACCAGATCATCTCCATCCCTACCAGATCATCTCCACCCCTACCAGATCATCTCCATCCCTACCAGATCATCTCCATCCCTACCAGATCATCTCCATCCCTACCAGATCATCTCCATCCCTACCAGATCATTTCCATCCCTACCAGATCATCACCATCCCTCCCAGATCATCACCATCCTTACCAGGTCATCACCATCCCTCCCAGATCATCTCCACCCCTACCAGATCATCTCCCCCCCTACCAGATCATCACCATCCCTACCAGATCATTTCCATCCCTACCAGATCATCACCACCCCTACCAGATCATCACCACCCCTACCAGATCATCACCATCCCTACCAGATCATCTCCATCCCTACCAGATCATCACCATCCCTACCAGATCATCTCCATCCCTACCAGATCATCTCCATCCCTACCAGATCATCACCATCCCTACCAGATCATCTCCATCCCTACCAGATCATCACCATCCCTACCAGATCATCTCCATCCCTACCAGATCATCTCCATCCTTACCAGATCATCTCCATCCCTACCAGATCATCACCATCCCTACCAGATCATCTCCATCCCTACCAGATCATCTCCATCCCTACCAGATCATCACCACCCCTACCAGATCATCTCCATCCCTACCAGATCATCTCCACCCCTACCAGATCATCTCCATCCCTCCAGATCATCACCATCCCTACCAGATCATCACCATCCCTACCAGATCATCACCATCCCTACCAGATCATCACCATCCCTACCAGATCATCACCATCCCTACCAGATCATCACCATCCCTACCAGATCATCTCCATCCCTACCAGATCATCACCATCCCTACCAGATCATCACCATCCCTACCAGATCATCTCCATCCCTACCAGATCATCACCATCCCTACCAGATCATCTCCATCCCTACCAGATCATCTCCATCCCTACCAGATCATCACCATCCCTACCAGATCATCACCATCCCTACCAGATCATCACCATCCCTACCAGATCATCACCATCCCTACCAGATCATCTCCCCCCCTACCAGTTCATCTCCATCCCTACCAGATCATCTCCATCCCTACCAGATCATCTCCATCCCTACCAGATCATCTCCATCCCTACCAGATCATCTCCATCCCTACCAGATCATCTCCATCCCTACCAGATCATCTCCATCCCTACCAGATCATCACCATCCCTACCAGATCATCTCCATCCCTACCAGATCATCACCATCCCTACCAGATCATCACCATCCCTACCAGATCATCTCCATCCCTACCAGATCATCACCATCCCTACCAGATCATCTCCACCCCTACCAGATCATCTCCATCCCTACCAGATCATCTCCATCCTTACCAGATCATCACCATCCCTACCAGATCATCACCATCCCTACCAGATCATCACCATCCCTACCAGATCATCACCATCCCTACCAGATCATCACCATCCCTACCAGATCATCACCATCCCTACCAGATCATCACCATCCCTACCAGATCATCACCATCCCTACCAGATCATCACCATCCCTACCAGATCATCTCCATCCCTACCAGATCATCACCATCCCTACCAGATCATCACCATCCCTACCAGATCATCTCCACTCCTACCAGAACATGTCTTTCTCTCTGTTGTGGTTGTTGAGGTTGTTGTTGTTGACGTGGTTGTTGTTGTTGTGGTTGAGGTGGTTGTTGAGGTTGTTGTTGTTGTTGTTGACGTGGTTGTTGTTGTGTTTGTTGTTGTGGTTGTTGAGGTTGTTGAGGTTGTTGTTGTTGACGTGGTTGTTGTGGTTGTTGTTGTTGTGGTTGTTGAGGTTGTTGAGGTTGTTGAGGTTGTTGTTGTTGACGTGGTTGTTGTGGTTGTTGTTGTTGTGGTTGTTGAGGTTGTTGAGGTTGTTGTTGTTGACGTGGTGGTTGTTGTTGTGGTTGTTGAGGTTGTTGTTGTTGACGTGGTTGTTGTTGTGGTTGTTGAGGTTGTTGTTGTTGACGTGGTTGTTGTTGTGGTTGTTGAGGTTGTTGTTGTTGACGTGGTTGTTGTGGTTGTTGTTGTTGTGGTTGTTGAGGTTGTTGAGGTTGTTGTTGTTGACGTGGTGGTTGTTGTTGTGGTTGTTGAGGTTGTTGTTGTTGACGTGGTTGTTGTTGTGGTTGTTGAGGTTGTTGTTGTTGTGGTTGTTGTTGTGGTTGTTGTGGTTGTTGTTGTTGAGGTTGTTGAGGTTGTTGTTGTTGACGTGGTGGTTGTTGTTGTGGTTGTTGAGGTTGTTGTTGACGTGGTTGTTGTTGTGGTTGTTGTGGTTGTTGTTGTTGACGTGGTGGTTGTTGTTGTGGTTGTTGAGGTTGTTGTTGTTGACGTGGTGGTTGTTGTTGTGGTTGTTGAGGTTGTTGTTGTTGACGTGGTTGTTGTTGTGGTTGTAGTGGTTCAGGAGCTGTGCGTGGTTGTTGTTGACGTGGTTGTTGTGATTGTTGTTGTTGTGGTTGTTGTTGACGTGGTTGTTGTGGTTGTTGTGGTTGTTGTGGTTGTGGTGATTGTTGTTGTGGTGGTGGTGATTGTTGTTGACGTGGTTGTGGTTGTTGTGGTTGTTGTGGTTGTGGTGATTGTTGATGTGGTGGTGGTGATTGTTGTTGACGTGGTTGTGGTTGTTGTGGTTGTTGTGGTTGTGGTGATTGTTGATGTGGTGGTGGTGATTGTTGTTGACGTGGTTGTGGTTGTTGTGGTTGTTGTGGTTGTGGTGATTGTTGTTGTGGTGGTGGTGATTGTTGATGTGGTGGTGGTGGTTGTTGTTGACGTGGTTGTGGTTGTTGTGGTTGTTGTGGTTGTGGTGATTGTTGATGTGGTGGTGGTGATTGTTGTTGACGTGGTTGTGGTTGTTGTGGTTGTTGTGGTTGTGGTGATTGTTGTTGTGGTGGTGGTGATTGTTGTTGACGTGGTTGTGGTTGTTGTGGTTGTTGTGGTTGTGGTGATTGTTGTTGTGGTGGTGGTGATTGTTGATGTGGTGGTGGTGGTTGTTGTTGACGTGGTTGTGGTTGTTGTGGTTGTTGTGGTTGTGGTGATTGTTGATGTGGTGGTGGTGATTGTTGTTGACGTGGTTGTGGTTGTTGTGGTTGTTGTGGTTGTGGTGATTGTTGTTGTGGTGGTGGTGATTGTTGTTGACGTGGTTGTGGTTGTTGTGGTTGTTGTGGTTGTGGTTGTTGTGGTTGTTGTGGTTGTGGTGATTGTTGATGTGGTGGTGGTGATTGTTGTTGACGTGGTTGTGGTTGTTGTGGTTGTTGTGGTTGTGGTGATTGTTGTTGTGGTGGTGGTGATTGTTGTTGACGTGGTTGTGGTTGTTGTGGTTGTTGTGGTTGTGATGATTGTTGATGTGGTGGTGGTGGTTGTTGTTGACGTGGTTGTGGTTGTTGTGGTTGTTGTGGTTGTGGTGATTGTTGATGTGGTGGTGGTGGTTGTTGTTGACGTGGTTGTGGTTGTTGTGGTTGTTGTGGTTGTGGTGATTGTTGATGTGGTGGTGGTGATTGTTGATGTGGTGGTGGTGGTTGTTGTTGACGTGGTTGTGGTTGTTGTGGTTGTTGTGGTTGTGGTGATTGTTGATGTGGTGGTGGTGATTGTTGTTGACGTGGTTGTGGTTGTTGTGGTTGTTGTGGTTGTGGTGATTGTTGTTGTGGTTGTGGTGATTGTTGTTGTGGTGGTTGTTGTTGACGTGGTTGTTGTGGTTGTGGTGATTGTTGTTGTGGTGGTGGTGCAGGAGCTGTGCGTGGTGGATGAGCCGAGCGAGGAGTTCACATCGCGACACAGTCTCGAGTGGAAGTTCCTGTTCCTGGACCACAGGTGACACACTCAGTGACACACACACACACAGTGACACACACACACAGTCTCGAGTGGAAGTTCCTGTTCCTGGACCACAGGTGACACACTCAGTGACACACACAGTGACACACACAGTGACACACACAGTGACACACACAGTGACACACACACACAGTCTCGAGTGGAAGTTCCTGTTCCTGGACCACAGGTGACACACTCAGTGACACACACAGTGACACACACACACACAGTGACACACACACACAGTCTCGAGTGGAAGTTCCTGTTCCTGGACCACAGGTGACACACTCAGTGACACACACAGTGACACACACACACACAGTGACACACACACACAGTCTCGAGTGGAAGTTCCTGTTCCTGGACCACAGGTGACACACTCAGTGACACACACAGTGACACACACAGTGACACACACAGTGACACACACAGTGACACACACACACAGTCTCGAGTGGAAGTTCCTGTTCCTGGACCACAGGTGACACACTCAGTGACACACACAGTGACACACACACACAGTGACACACACACACAGTCTCGAGTGGAAGTTCCTGTTCCTGGACCACAGGTGACACACTCAGTGACACACACAGTGACACACACACACAGTGACACACACACACAGTCTCGAGTGGAAGTTCCTGTTCCTGGACCACAGGTGACACACTCAGTGACACACACAGTGACACACACACACAGTGACACACACACACAGTCTCGAGTGGAAGTTCCTGTTCCTGGACCACAGGTGACACACTCAGTGACACACACAGTGACACACACACACAGTGACACACACAGTGACACACACAGTGACACACACAGTGACACACACAGTGACACACACAGTGACACACACACACAGTGACACACACACACAGTCTCGAGTGGAAGTTCCTGTTCCTGGACCACAGGTGACACACTCAGTGACACACACAGTGACACACACACACACAGTGACACACACACACAGTCTCGAGTGGAAGTTCCTGTTCCTGGACCACAGGTGACACACTCAGTGACACACACAGTGACACACACACACAGTGACACAGTCTCGAGTGGAAGTTCCTGTTCCTGGATCACAGGTGACACACTCAGTGACACACACAGTGACACACACACACAGTGACACACACACACAGTCTCGAGTGGAAGTTCCTGTTCCTGGACCACAGGTGACACACTCAGTGACACACACAGTGACACACACACACAGTGACACACACACACAGTCTCGAGTGGAAGTTCCTGTTCCTGGACCACAGGTGACACACTCAGTGACACACACAGTGACACACACACACAGTGACACACACACACAGTCTCGAGTGGAAGTTCCTGTTCCTGGACCACAGGTGACACACTCAGTGACACACACAGTGACACACACACACAGTGACACACACACACAGTCTCGAGTGGAAGTTCCTGTTCCTGGACCACAGGTGACACACTCAGTGACACACACAGTGACACACACACACAGTGACACACACACACAGTCTCGAGTGGAAGTTCCTGTTCCTGGACCACAGGTGACACACTCAGTGACACACACAGTGACACACACACACAGTGACACACACACACAGTCTCGAGTGGAAGTTCCTGTTCCTGGACCACAGGTGACACACTCAGTGACACACACAGTGACACACACACACAGTGACACACACACACAGTCTCGAGTGGAAGTTCCTGTTCCTGGACCACAGGTGACACACTCAGTGACACACACAGTGACACACACACACAGTGACACACACACACAGTCTCGAGTGGAAGTTCCTGTTCCTGGACCACAGGTGACACACTCAGTGACACACACAGTGACACACACACACAGTGACACACACACACAGTCTCGAGTGGAAGTTCCTGTTCCTGGACCACAGGTGACACACTCAGTGACACACACAGTGACACACACACACAGTGACACACACACACAGTCTCGAGTGGAAGTTCCTGTTCCTGGACCACAGGTGACACACTCAGTGACACACACAGTGACACACACACACAGTGACACACACACACAGTCTCGAGTGGAAGTTCCTGTTCCTGGACCACAGGTGACACACTCAGTGACACACACAGTGACACACACACACAGTGACACACACACACAGTCTCGAGTGGAAGTTCCTGTTCCTGGACCACAGGTGACACACTCAGTGACACACACAGTGACACACACACACAGTGACACACACACACACAGTCTCGAGTGGAAGTTCCTGTTCCTGGACCACAGGTGACACACTCAGTGACACACACAGTGACACACACACACAGTGACACACACACACAGTCTCGAGTGGAAGTTCCTGTTCCTGGACCACAGGTGACACACTCAGTGACACACACAGTGACACACACACACAGTGACACACACACACAGTCTCGAGTGGAAGTTCCTGTTCCTGGACCACAGGTGACACACTCAGTGACACACACAGTGACACACACACACAGTGACACACACACACAGTCTCGAGTGGAAGTTCCTGTTCCTGGACCACAGGTGACACACTCAGTGACACACACAGTGACACACACACACAGTGACACACACACACAGTCTCGAGTGGAAGTTCCTGTTCCTGGACCACAGGTGACACACTCAGTGACACACACAGTGACACACACACAGTGACACACACACACAGTCTCGAGTGGAAGTTCCTGTTCCTGGACCACAGGTGACACACTCAGTGACACACACAGTGACACACACACACAGTGACACACACACACAGTCTCGAGTGGAAGTTCCTGTTCCTGGACCACAGGTGACACACTCAGTGACACACACAGTGACACACACACACAGTGACACACACACACACAGTGACACACACACACAGTCTCGAGTGGAAGTTCCTGTTCCTGGACCACAGGTGACACACTCAGTGACACACACAGTGACACACACAGTGACACAGTCTCGAGTGGAAGTTCCTGTTCCTGGATCACAGGTGACACACACAGTGACACACACAGTGACACACACAGTGACACACACACACAGTGACACACACACACAGTCTCGAGTGGAAGTTCCTGTTCCTGGACCACAGGTGACACACTCAGTGACACACACAGTGACACACACACACAGTGACACACACACACAGTCTCGAGTGGAAGTTCCTGTTCCTGGACCACAGGTGACACACTCAGTGACACACACAGTGACACACACACACAGTCTCGAGTGGAAGTTCCTGTTCCTGGACCACAGGTGACACACTCAGTGACACACACAGTGACACACACACACAGTGACACACACACACAGTCTCGAGTGGAAGTTCCTGTTCCTGGACCACAGGTGACACACTCAGTGACACACACAGTGACACACACACACAGTGACACACACACACAGTCTCGAGTGGAAGTTCCTGTTCCTGGACCACAGGTGACACACTCAGTGACACACACAGTGACACACACACACAGTGACACACACACACAGTCTCGAGTGGAAGTTCCTGTTCCTGGACCACAGGTGACACACTCAGTGACACACACAGTGACACACACACACAGTGACACACACACACAGTCTCGAGTGGAAGTTCCTGTTCCTGGACCACAGGTGACACACTCAGTGACACACACAGTGACACACACAGACACAGTCTCGAGTGGAAGTTCCTGTTCCTGGACCACAGGTGACACACTCAGTGACACACACAGTGACACACACACACAGTGACACACACACACACAGTGACACACACACACAGTCTCGAGTGGAAGTTCCTGTTCCTGGACCACAGGTGACACACTCAGTGACACACACAGTGACACACACAGTGACACAGTCTCGAGTGGAAGTTCCTGTTCCTGGATCACAGGTGACACACACAGTGACACACTCAGTGACACACTCAGTGACACACACACAGTGACACACACACACAGTCTCGAGTGGAAGTTCCTGTTCCTGGACCACAGGTGACACACTCAGTGACACACACAGTGACACACACACACAGTGACACACACACACAGTCTCGAGTGGAAGTTCCTGTTCCTGGACCACAGGTGACACACTCAGTGACACACACAGTGACACACACAAACAGTGACACACACACACAGTCTCGAGTGGAAGTTCCTGTTCCTGGACCACAGGTGACACACTCAGTGACACACACAGTGACACACACACACACAGTGACACACACAGTGACACACACAGTGACACAGTCTCGAGTGGAAGTTCCTGTTCCTGGACCACAGGTGACACACTCAGTGACACACACAGTGACACACACACACACAGTGACACACACAGTGACACACACAGTGACACAGTCTCGAGTGGAAGTTCCTGTTCCTGGATCACAGGTGACACACTCAGTGACACACACAGTGACACACACAGTGACACACACAGTGACACAGTCTCGAGTGGAAGTTCCTGTTCCTGGACCACAGGTGACACACTCAGTGACACACACAGTGACACACACAGTGACACAGTCTCGAGTGGAAGTTCCTGTTCCTGGACCACAGGTGACACACTTAGTGACACACACACACAGTGACACACACACACAGTTCTCGAGTGGAAGTTCCTGTTCCTGGACCACAGGTGACACACTCAGTGACACACACAGTGACACACACACACAGTGACACACACACACAGTCTCGAGTGGAAGTTCCTGTTCCTGGACCACAGGTGACACACTCAGTGACACACACAGTGACACACACACACAGTGACACACACACAGTCTCGAGTGGAAGTTCCTGTTCCTGGACCACAGGTGACACACTCAGTGACACACACAGTGACACACACACACAGTGACACACACACACAGTCTCGAGTGGAAGTTCCTGTTCCTGGATCCACAGGTGACACACTCAGTGACACACACAGTGACACACACACACAGTGACACACACACACAGTCTCGAGTGGAAGTTCCTGTTCCTGGACCACAGGTGACACACTCAGTGACACACACAGTGACACACACACACAGTGACACACACACACAGTCTCGAGTGGAAGTTCCTGTTCCTGGACCACAGGTGACACACTCAGTGACACACACAGTGACACACACAGTGACACAGTCTCGAGTGGAAGTTCCTGTTCCTGGATCACAGGTGACACACACAGTGACACACACAGTGACACACACAGTGACACACACACACAGTGACACACACACACAGTCTCGAGTGGAAGTTCCTGTTCCTGGGACCACAGGTGACACACTCAGTGACACACACAGTGACACACACACAGTGACACACACACACAGTCTCGAGTGGAAGTTCCTGTTCCTGGACCACAGGTGACACACTCAGTGACACACACAGTGACACACACACACAGTGACACACACACACAGTCTCGAGTGGAAGTTCCTGTTCCTGGACCACAGGTGACACACTCAGTGACACACACAGTGACACACACACACAGTGACACACACACACAGTCTCGAGTGGAAGTTCCTGTTCCTGGACCACAGGTGACACACTCAGTGACACACACAGTGACACACACACACAGTGACACACACACACAGTCTCGAGTGGAAGTTCTGTTCCTGGACCACAGGTGACACACTCAGTGACACACACAGTGACACACACACACAGTGACACACACACACAGTCTCGAGTGGAAGTTCCTGTTCCTGGACCACAGGTGACACACTCAGTGACACACACAGTGACACACACACACAGTGACACACACACACAGTCTCGAGTGGAAGTTCCTGTTCCTGGACCACAGGTGACACACTCAGTGACACACACAGTGACACACACACACAGTGACACACACACACAGTGACACCACACAGTCTCGAGTGGAAGTTCCTGTTCCTGGACACAGGTGACACACTCAGTGACACACACAGTGACACACACAGTGACACAGTCTCGAGTGGAAGTTCCTGTTCCTGGATCACAGGTGACACACTCAGTGACACACACAGTGAACACAGTGACACACACACACAGTGACACACACACACAGTCTCGAGTGGAAGTTCCTGTTCCTGGACCACAGGTGACACACTCAGTGACACACACAGTGACACACACACAGTGACACACACACACAGTCTCGAGTGGAAGTTCCTGTTCCTGGACCACAGGTGACACACTCAGTGACACACACACAGTGACACACACAAACAGTGACACACACACACAGTCTCGAGTGGAAGTTCCTGTTCCTGGACCACAGGTGACACACTCAGTGACACACACAGTGACACACACACACACAGTGACACACACAGTGACACACACAGTGACAGTCTCGAGTGGAAGTTCCTGTTCCTGGACCACAGGTGACACACTCAGTGACACACACAGTGACACACACACACACAGTGACACACACAGTGACACACACAGTGACACAGTCTCGAGTGGAAGTTCCTGTTCCTGGATCACAGGTGACACACTCAGTGACACACACAGTGACACACACAGTGACACACCACAGTGACACAGTCTCGAGTGGAAGTTCCTGTTCCTGGACCACAGGTGACACACTCAGTGACACACACAGTGACACACACAGGACACAGTCTCGAGTGGAAGTTCCTGTTCCTGGACCACAGGTGACACACTCAGTGACACAACACACACAGTGACACACACACACAGTCTCGAGTGGAAGTTCCTGTTCCTGGACCACAGGTGACACACTCAGTGACACACACAGTGACACACACACACAGTGACACACACACACAGTCTCGAGTGGAAGTTCCTGTTCCTGGACCACAGGTGACACACTCAGTGACACACACAGTGACACACACACACAGTGACACACACACAGTCTCGAGTGGAAGTTCCTGTTCCTGGACCACAGGTGACACACTCAGTGACACACACAGTGACACACACACACAGTGACACACACACACAGTCTCGAGTGGAAGTTCCTGTTCCTGGATCACAGGTGACACACTCAGTGACACACACAGTGACACACACACACAGTGACACACACACACAGTCTCGAGTGGAAGTTCCTGTTCCTGGACCACAGGTGACACACTCAGTGACACACACAGTGACACACACACACAGTGACACACACACACAGTCTCGAGTGGAAGTTCCTGTTCCTGGATCACAGGTGACACACTCAGTGACACACACAGTGACACACACACACAGTGACACACACACACAGTCTCGAGTGGAAGTTCCTGTTCCTGGATCACAGGTGACACACTCAGTGACACACACAGTGACACACACACACAGTGACACACACACACAGTCTCGAGTGGAAGTTCCTGTTCCTGGACCACAGGTGACACACTCAGTGACACACACAGTGACACACACACACAGTGACACACACACACAGTCTCGAGTGGAAGTTCCTGTTCCTGGACCACAGGTGACACACTCAGTGACACACACACACACACACAGTGACACAGTCTCGAGTGGAAGTTCCTGTTCCTGGACCACAGGTGACACACTCAGTGACACACACACACACACACAGTGACACAGTCTCGAGTGGAAGTTCCTGTTCCTGGACCACAGGTGACACACTCAGTGACACACACACACACACACAGTGACACACACACACAGTGACACACACACACAGTGACACACACACACAGTCTCGAGTGGAAGTTCCTGTTCCTGGACCACAGGTGACACACTCAGTGACACACACACACACACACAGTGACACACACACACAGTGACACACACAGTCTCGAGTGGAAGTTCCTGTTCCTGAACCACAGGTGACACACTCAGTGACACACACACACACACACAGTGACACACACACACAGTGACACACACACACAGTCTCGAGTGGAAGTTCCTGTTCCTGGATCACAGGTGACACACTCAGTGACACACACAGTGACACACACACACAGTGACACACACACACAGTCTCGAGTGGAAGTTCCTGTTCCTGGACCACAGGTGACACACTCAGTGACACACACAGTGACACACACACACAGTGACACACACACACAGTCTCGAGTGGAAGTTCCTGTTCCTGGACCACAGGTGACACACTCAGTGACACACTCAGTGACACACACACACAGTGACACAGTCTCGAGTGGAAGTTCCTGTTCCTGGACCACAGGTGACACACTCAGTGACACACACACACACACACAGTGACACACACACACAGTGACACACACACACAGTCTCGAGTGGAAGTTCCTGTTCCTGGACCACAGGTGACACACTCAGTGACACACACACACACACACAGTGACACACACACACAGTGACACACACACACAGTTTCGAGTGGAAGTTCCTGTTCCTGGACCACAGGTGACACACTCAGTGACACACACACACACACACAGTGACACACACACACAGTGACACACACACACAGTCTCGAGTGGAAGTTCCTGTTCCTGGACCACAGGTGACACACTCAGTGACACACACAGTGACACACTCAGTGACACACACACACAGTGACACAGTCTCGAGTGGAAGTTCCTGTTCCTGGACCACAGGTGACACACTCAGTGACACACACAGTGACACACACAGTGACACACACACACAGTCTCGAGTGGAAGTTCCTGTTCCTGGACCACAGGTGACACACTCAGTGACACACACAGTGACACACACAGTGACACAGTCTCGAGTGGAAGTTCCTGTTCCTGGATCACAGGTGGACACACTCAGTGACACACACAGTGACACACACAGTGACACAGTCTCGAGTGGAAGTTCCTGTTCCTGGACCACAGGTGACACACTCAGTGACACACACAGTGACACACACACACAGTGACACACACACACAGTCTCGAGTGGAAGTTCCTGTTCCTGGATCACAGGTGACACACTCAGTGACACACACACACACACAGTGACACATCTCGAGTGGAAGTTCCTGTTCCTGGATCACAGGTGACACACTCAGTGACACACACACACACACAGTGACACAGTCTCGAGTGGAAGTTCCTGTTCCTGGACCACAGGTGACACACTCAGTGACACACTCAGTGACACACACACACAGTGACACAGTCTCGAGTGGAAGTTCCTGTTCCTGGACCACAGGTGACACACTCAGTGACACACACACACACACACAGTGACACACACACACAGTGACACACACACACAGTCTCGAGTGGAAGTTCCTGTTCCTGGACCACAGGTGACACACTCAGTGACACACACACACACACACAGTGACACACACACACAGTGACACACACACACAGTTTCGAGTGGAAGTTCCTGTTCCTGGACCACAGGTGACACACTCAGTGACACACACACACACACACAGTGACACACACACACAGTGACACACACACACAGTCTCGAGTGGAAGTTCCTGTTCCTGGACCACAGGTGACACACTCAGTGACACACACAGTGACACACTCAGTGACACACACACACAGTGACACAGTCTCGAGTGGAAGTTCCTGTTCCTGGACCACAGGTGACACACTCAGTGACACACACAGTGACACACACAGTGACACACACACACAGTCTCGAGTGGAAGTTCCTGTTCCTGGACCACAGGTGACACACTCAGTGACACACACAGTGACACACACAGTGACACAGTCTCGAGTGGAAGTTCCTGTTCCTGGATCACAGGTGACACACTCAGTGACACACACAGTGACACACACAGTGACACAGTCTCGAGTGGAAGTTCCTGTTCCTGGACCACAGGTGACACACTCAGTGACACACACAGTGACACACACACACAGTGACACACACACACAGTCTCGAGTGGAAGTTCCTGTTCCTGGATCACAGGTGACACACTCAGTGACACACACACACACACAGTGACACAGTCTCGAGTGGAAGTTCCTGTTCCTGGATCACAGGTGACACACTCAGTGACACACACAACACACACAGTGACACAGTCTCGAGTGGAAGTTCCTGTTCCTGGACCACAGGTGACACACTCAGTGACACACACACGACACACACAGTGACACACACACACAGTGACACACACACACAGTCTCGAGTGGAAGTTCCTGTTCCTGAACCACAGGTGACACACTCAGTGACACACACACACACACACAGTGACACACACACACAGTGACACACACACACAGTCTCGAGTGGAAGTTCCTGTTCCTGGATCACAGGTGACACACTCAGTGACACACACAGTGACACACACACACAGTGACACACACACACAGTCTCGAGTGGAAGTTCCTGTTCCTGGATCACAGGTGACACACTCAGTGACACACACAGTGACACACACACACACAGTGACACACACACAGTGACACACACACACACAGTGACACACACAGTGACACACACAGTGACACTCACAGTGACACACACAGTGACACACTCAGTGACACTCACAGTGACACACACACACAGTGACACACTCAGTGACACACAAAGTGACACACACAGTGACACACACAGTGACACTCACAGTGACACACACAGTGACACACTCAGTGACACTCACAGTGACACACACACACAGTGACACACTCAGTGACACACACAGTGACACACACAGTGACACACACACAGTGACACACACACACAGTCTCGAGTGGAAGTTCCTGTTCCTGGATCACAGGTGACACACTCAGTGACACACACAGTGACACACACACACACAGTGACACACACACAGTGACACACACACACACAGTGACACACACAGTGACACACACAGTGACACTCACAGTGACACACACAGTGACACACTCAGTGACACTCACAGTGACACACACACACAGTGACACACTCAGTGACACACAAAGTGACACACACAGTGACACACACAGTGACACTCACAGTGACACACACAGTGACACACTCAGTGACACTCACAGTGACACACACACACAGTGACACACTCAGTGACACACACAGTGACACACACAGTGACACACACACAGTGACACACACACACAGTCTCGAGTGGAAGTTCCTGTTCCTGGATCACAGGTGACACACTCAGTGACACACACAGTGACACACACACACAGTGACACACACACAGTGACACACACACACACAGTGACACACACAGTGACACACACAGTGACACTCACAGTGACACACACAGTGACACACTCAGTGACACTCACAGTGACACACACACACAGTGACACACTCAGTGACACACAAAGTGACACACACAGTGACACACACAGTGACACTCACAGTGACACACACAGTGACACACTCAGTGACACTCACAGTGACACACACACACAGTGACACACTCAGTGACACACACAGTGACACACACAGTGACACACACAGTGACACACACAGTGACACTCACAGTGACACACACACACAGTGACACACTCAGTGACACATACAGTGACACACACAGTGACACACAGTGACACACTCAGTGACACACACAGTGACACACACACAGTGACACACACAGTGACACACACACAGTGACACACACACACAGTGATACACACAGTGACACACACAGTGACACACACAGTGACACACACACAGTGACACACACAGTGACACACACACACAGTGATACACACAGTGACACACACACAGTGACACACACACACAGTGATACACACAGTGATACACACAATGACACACACAGTGACACACACACACAGTGACACACTCAGTGATACACACAGTGACACACACAGTGACACTCACAGTGACACACACACACAGTGACACACTCAGTGACACACACAGTGACACACACAGTGACACACACAGTGACACACACACACAGTGACACACACACACAGTGACACACACAGTGACACACACACACAGTGACACACACACAGTCACACACTCAGTGACACACACACAGTGACACACACAGTGACACACACACAGTGACACACACACACACAGTGACACACACAGTGACACACACAGTGACACTCACAGTGACACACACAGTGACACACTCAGTGACACTCACAGTGACACACACACACAGTGACACACTCAGTGACACACAAAGTGACACACACAGTGACACACACAGTGACACTCACAGTGACACACACAGTGACACACTCAGTGACACTCACAGTGACACACACACACAGTGACACACACAGTGACACACACAGTGACACACACAGTGACACACTCAGTGACACTCACAGTGACACACACACACAGTGACACACTCAGTGACACATACAGTGACACACACAGTGACACACAGTGACACACTCAGTGACACACACAGTGACACACACACAGTGACACACACAGTGACACACACACAGTGACACACACACACAGTGATACACACAGTGACACACACAGTGACACACACAGTGACACACACACAGTGACACACACAGTGACACACACAGTGACACTCACAGTGACACACACACACAGTGACACACTCAGTGACACACACAGTGACACACACAGTGACACACACAGTGACACACTCAGTGACACACACAGTGACACACACACACAGTGACACACACACACAGTGACACACACAGTGACACACACACACAGTGACACACACACAGTCACACACTCAGTGACACACACACAGTGACACACACAGTGACACACACACACAGTGACACACACAGTGACACACACACAGTGACACACACAGTGACACACACAGTGACACACACACACAGTGACACACACAGTGACACACACAGTGACACACACACACAGTGACACACACAGTGACACACACACACAGTGACACACACACAGTCACACACTCAGTGACACACACACAGTGACACACACAGTGACACACACACACAGTGACACACACACAGTGACACACACACAGTGACACACACACAGTGACACACACACAGTGACACTGTGTCACATCCCACAGGGCGCCACCCATCATTGGCTACCTGCCCTTCGAGGTGTTGGGCACCTCTGGCTACGACTACTACCACACACACACACTCAGTGACACACACAGTGACAAACACACAGTGACACACACACAGTGACACACACACAGTGACACTGTGTCACATCCCACAGGGCGCCACCCATCATTGGCTACCTGCCCTTCGAGGTGTTGGGCACCTCTGGCTACGACTACTACCACACACACACACTCAGTGACACACACAGTGACAAACACACAGTGACACACACACAGTGACACACACACAGTGACACTGTGTCACATCCCACAGGGCGCCACCCATCATTGGCTACCTGCCCTTCGAGGTTTTGGGCACCTCTGGCTACGACTACTACCACACACACACACACAGTGACACACACAGTGACACACACAGTGACACACACAGTGACACACACACAGTGACACACACACAGTGACACTGTGTCACATCCCACAGGGCGCCACCCATCATTGGCTACCTGCCCTTCGAGGTGTTGGGCACCTCTGGCTACGACTACTACCACGTCGATGACCTGGAAAGTCTCGCACGGAGTCATGAGCATCGTGAGTAGTCAGGGGTAGGTGGGTGGGTAGGTGGGTGGGTAGGTGGGTGAGTGGGTGGGTGGGTGGGTGAGTGGGTGGGTGAGTGGGTGGGTGGGTGAGTGGGTGAGTGGGTGGGTAGGTGGGTGGGTGGGTGAGTGGGTGGGTGAGTGGGTGAGTGAGTGGGTGGGTGGGTGGGTGAGTGGGTGGGTGGGTGAGTGGGTGAGTGGGTGGGTGGGTGGGTGAGTGAGTGGGTGGGTGGGTAGGTGGGTGGGTGAGTGGGTAGGTGAGTGGGTGGGTGGGTGAGTGGGTGGGTGGGTGAGTGGGTGGGTGGGTGAGTGGGTGGGTGAGTGGGTGGGTGGGTGGGTGAGTGGGTGGGTGGGTGGGTGGGTGGGTGAGTGGGTAGGTGGGTGGGTGGGTGAGTGGGTGGGTGGGTGAGTGGGTGGGTGGGTGAGTGGGTGGGTGGGTGAGTGGGTAGGTGGGTGAGTGGGTGAGTGGGTGGGTAGGTGAGTGGGTGAGTGGGTGGGTGGGTGAGTGGGTGAGTGGGTGAGTGAGAGGGTGGGTGGGTAGGTGGGTGGGTAGGTGGGTGGGTGGGTAGGTGGGTGAGTGGGTGAGAGGGTGGGTGGGTGGGTGAGTGAGTGGGTGGGTGGGTAGGTGGGTGGGTGAGTGGGTAGGTGAGTGGGTGGGTAGGTGGATGGGTGGGTGGGTGAGTGGGTGAGTGGGTGGGTAGGTGGGTGGGTGGGTAGGTGGGTGGGTGAGTAGGTGGGTGGGTAGGTGGGTGGGTAGGTGGGTGGGTAGGTGGGTGGGTGGATGGGTGGGTGGGTGAGTGGGTGAGTGGGTAGGTGGGTGGGTAGGTGGGTGGGTAGGTGGGTGGGTGGGTGGGTGAGTGGGTGGGTGGGTGGGTGGGTGAGTGGGTGGGTGGGTGGGTGAGTGAGTGGGTGGGTAGGTGGGTGGGTAGGTGGGTGAGTGGGTGGGTAGGTGGATGGGTGGGTGGGTGAGTGGGTGGGTGGGTGGGTAGGTGAGTGGGTGGGTGGGTGAGTAGGTGGGTAGGTGGGTGGGTAGGTGGGTGGGTGGGTAGGTGGGTGGGTGAGTGGGTGGGTGGGTGAGTGGGTGGCTGGGTGGGTGGGTGAGTGGGTAGGTGAGTGGGTGGGTAGGTGGATGGGTGGGTGAGTGGGTGGGTGGGTAGGTGGGTGGGTAGGTGGGTGGGTAGGTGGGTGGGTGAGTGGGTGGGTGGGTGAGTGGGTGGCTGGGTGGGTGGGTGAGTGGGTAGGTGAGTCGGTGGGTAGGTGGATGGGTGGGTGGGTGAGTGGGTGAGTGGGTGGGTAGGTGGGTGGGTGGGTGGGTAGGTGGGTGGGTGGGTAGGTGGGTGGGTGGGTGGGTGAGTGGGTGGCTGGGTGGGTGGGTGAGTGGGTAGGTGAGTGGGTGGGTAGGTGGGTGGGTGAGTGGGTGAGTGGGTGGGTAGGTGGGTGGGTAGGTGGGTGGGTAGGTGGGTGGGTGGGTAGGTGGGTGAGTGAGTGTGTGAGTGGGTGGGTAGGTGGGTGGGTAGGTGGGTGGGTAGGTGGGTGGGTGGGTGAGTGGGTGGGTTGGTAGGTGGGTAGGTGGGTAGGTGGGTGGGTGGGTGGGTGAGTGGGTGGGTGGGTGGGTGAGTGAGTGGGTGGGTGGGTGGGTGGGTTGGTGAGTGAGTGGGTGGGTGGGTAGGTGGGTGAGTGGGTGGGTGAGTGGGTGAGTGGGTGGGTGAGTGAGTGGGTAGGTGAGTGGGTGGGTGAGTGGGTGGGTGAGTGGGTAGGTGAGTGGGTGGGTGAGTGGGTGGGTGGGTGGGTGAGTGGGTGGGTGGGTGAGTGGGTGGGTGGGTGGGTGGGTGAGTGGGTGGGTGGGTGGGTGGGTGAGTGGGTGGGTGGGTGGGTGAGTGGGTGGCTGGGTGGGTGGGTGAGTGGGTAGGTGAGTGGGTGGGTAGGTGGGTGGGTAGGTGGGTAGGTGGGTGGGTAGGTGGGTGAGTGAGTGGGTGAGTGGGTGGGTAGGTGGGTGGGTAGGTGGGTAGGTGGGTGGGTAGGTGGGTGGGTGGGTGGGTGGGTGGGTGAGTGGGTGGGTGGGTAGGTGGGTGGGTCGGTGGGTAGGTGGGTAGGTGGGTGGGTGGGTGGGTGAGTGGGTGGGTGGGTGGGTGAGTGAGTGGGTGGGTGGGTGGGTGGGTTGGTGAGTGAGTGGGTGGGTGGGTGGGTAGGTGGGTGAGTGGGTGGGTGAGTGGGTGAGTGGGTGGGTGAGTGAGTGGGTAGGTGAGTGGGTGGGTGAGTGGGTGGGTGAGTGGGTGGGTGAGTGGGTGGGTGGGTGAGTGGGTGGGTGGGTGAGTGGGTGGGTGGGTGAGTGGGTGGGTGGGTGGGTGAGTGAGTGGGTGGGTAGGTGGGTGAGTGGGTGAGTGGGTGGGTGGGTCGGTGAGTGAGTGGGTGGGTGGGTGGATGAGTGGGTGGGTGGGTGGGTGAGTGAGTGGGTGGGTGGGTGGGTGGGTGAGTGGGTGGGTGGGTGGGTGGGTGAGTGGGTGGGTGGGTGAGTGGGTGAGTGGGTGGGTAGGTGGGTGAGTGGGTGGGTGGGTGAGTGGGTGGGTGGGTAGGTGGGTGAGTGGGTGAGTGGGTAGGTGGGTGGGTAGGTGAGTGGGTGGGTAGGTAGGTGGGTGGGTGGGTGGGTAGGTGAGTAGGTGGGTGGGTGGGTAGGTGAGTGGCTGAGTGGGTGGGTGGGTAGGTGGGTGATTGGGTGGGTGGGTGAGTGGGTGGGTGGGTGGGTAGGTGGGTAGGTGGGTAGGTGAGTTGGTGGGTGAGTAGGTGGGTAGGTGGGTGGGTGAGTGGGTGGGTGGGTGAGTGGGTGAGTGGGTGAGTGGGTGGGTAGGTGGGTGGGTAGGTGGGTAGGTGAGTGGGTGGGTGGGTGAGTGGGTGGGTGGGTGAGTGGGTGGCTGGGTGAGTGGGTGGGTAGGTGAGTGGGTGGGTGGGTGAGTGGGTGGGTGGGTGGGTGGGTGGGTGAGTGGGTGGGTGGGTGGGTGGGTAGGTAGGTGAGTGGGTGGGTGGGTGGGTAGGTGGGTGGGTGGGTTGGTGAGTGGGTGGGTGGGTAGGTGGGTGGGTGGGTGAGTGGGTGGGTGAGTGGGTGGGTGGGTAGGTGAGTGGGTGGGTGAGTGGGTGGGTGGGTGAGTGGGTGGGTGGGTGGGTGTGTGGGTGAGTGGGTGGGTGAGTGGGTGGGTGGGTAGGTGAGTGGGTGGGTGGGTGGGTGAGTGGGTGGGTGGGTGAGTGGGTGGGTGAGTAGGTGAGTGGTTGGGTGGGTGGGTGAGTGGGTGGGTGGGTGAGTGGGTGGGTGGGTAGGTGGGTGGGTGAGTGGGTGGGTGAGTGGGTGGGTGGGTGGGTGAGTGGGTGGGTGGGTGAGTGGGTGGGTGGGTAGGTGGGTGGGTAGGTGAGTGGATGGGTGGGTAGGTGGGTGGGTGAGTGGGTGGGTGAGTGGGTGGGTGAGTGGGTGGGTGGGTGGGTGGGTGAGTGGGTAGGTGGGTGGGTGGGTGGGTAGGTGAGTGGATGGGTGGGTAGGTGGGTGGGTGAGTGGGTGGGTGAGTGGGTGGGTGAGTGGGTGAGTGGGTGGGTAGGTGAGTGGGTGAGTGGGTGGGTGGGTGAGTGGGTGAGTGGGTGAGTGAGAGGGTGGGTGGGTAGGTGGGTGGGTAGGTGGGTGGGTGGGTAGGTGGGTGAGTGGGTGAGAGGGTGGGTGGGTGGGTGAGTGAGTGGGTGGGTGGGTGGGTAGGTGGGTGGGTAGGTGGGTGGGTGAGTGGGTAGGTGAGTGGGTGGGTAGGTGGATGGGTGGGTGGGTGAGTGGGTGAGTGGGTGGGTAGGTGGGTGGGTGGGTAGGTGGGTGGGTGAGTAGGTGGGTGGGTGGGTGAGTGGGTGGGTGGGTGGGTAGGTGAGTGGGTGGGTGGGTGAGTGGGTGAGTGGGTGGGTAGGTGGGTGGGTAGGTGGGTGAGTGGGTGAGTGGGTGAGTGGGTGGGTAGGTGGGTGGGTGAGTGGGTAGGTGAGTGGGTGGATAGGTGGATGGGTGGGTGGGTGAGTGGGTGAGTGGGTAGGTGGGTGGGTAGGTGGGTGGGTAGGTGGGTGGGTGGGTGGGTGAGTGGGTGGGTGGGTGGGTGGGTGAGTGGGTGGGTGGGTGGGTGAGTGAGTGGGTGGGTAGGTGAGTGGGTGGGTGGGTGAGTGGGTGAGTGGGTGGGTAGGTGGGTGGGTAGGTGGGTGGGTAGGTGGGTGGGTAGGTGGGTGAGTGGGTGGGTAGGTGGATGGGTGGGTGGGTGAGTGGGTGGGTGGGTGGGTAGGTGAGTGGGTGGGTGGGTGAGTAGGTGGGTAGGTGGGTGGGTAGGTGGGTGGGTGGGTAGGTGGGTGGGTGAGTGGGTGGGTGGGTGAGTGGGTGGCTGGGTGGGTGGGTGAGTGGGTAGGTGAGTGGGTGGGTAGGTGGATGGGTGGGTGAGTGGGTGGGTGGGTAGGTGGGTGGGTAGGTGGGTGGGTAGGTGGGTGGGTGAGTGGGTGGGTGGGTGAGTGGGTGGCTGGGTGGGTGGGTGAGTGGGTAGGTGAGTCGGTGGGTAGGTGGATGGGTGGGTGGGTGAGTGGGTGAGTGGGTGGGTAGGTGGGTGGGTGGGTGGGTAGGTGGGTGGGTGGGTAGGTGGGTGGGTGGGTGGGTGAGTGGGTGGCTGGGTGGGTGGGTAGGTGGATGGGTGGGTGGGTGGGTGAGTGGGTGAGTGGGTGGGTAGGTGGGTGGGTAGGTGGGTGGGTAGGTGGGTGGGTGGGTAGGTGGGTGAGTGAGTGTGTGAGTGGGTGGGTAGGTGGGTGGGTAGGTGGGTGGGTAGGTGGGTGGGTGGGTGAGTGGGTGGGTGGGTAGGTGGGTAGGTGGGTAGGTGGGTGGGTGGGTGAGTGGGTGGGTGGGTGGGTGAGTGAGTGGGTGGGTGGGTGGGTGGGTGGGTTGGTGAGTGAGTGGGTGGGTGGGTAGGTGGGTGAGTGGGTGGGTGAGTGGGTGAGTGGGTGGGTGAGTGAGTGGGTAGGTGAGTGGGTGGGTGAGTGGGTGGGTGAGTGGGTAGGTGAGTGGGTGGGTGAGTGGGTGGGTGGGTGGGTGGGTGAGTGGGTGGGTGGGTGAGTGGGTGGGTGGGTGGGTGGGTGGGTGAGTGGGTGGGTGGGTGGGTGAGTGGGTGGGTGGGTGGGTGAGTGGGTGGCTGGGTGGGTGGGTGAGTGGGTAGGTGAGTGGGTGGGTAGGTGGATGGGTGGGTGGGTGAGTGGGTGGGTAGGTGGGTGGGTGGGTAGGTGGGTGGGTGGGTAGGTGGGTGGGTGGGTGGGTGAGTGGGTGGGTGGGTGGGTGAGTGGGTGGCTGGGTGGGTGAGTGGGTAGGTGAGTGGGTGGGTAGGTGGATGGGTGGGTGGGTGAGTGGGTGAGTGGGTGGGTAGGTGGGTGGGTGGGTAGGTGGGTGGGTGGGTAGGTGGGTGGGTGGGTGGGTAGGTGGGTGGGTGGGTGGGTGAGTGGGTGGCTGGGTGGGTGGGTGAGTGGGTAGGTAAGTGGGTGGGTAGGTGGATGGGTGGGTGGGTGAGTGGGTGAGTGGGTGGGTAGGTGGGTGGGTAGGTGGGTGGGTAGGTGGGTGGGTAGGTGGGTGAGTGAGTGGGTGAGTGGGTGGGTAGGTGGGTGGGTAGGTGGGTAGGTGGGTGGGTAGGTGGGTGGGTGGGTGGGTGGGTGAGTGGGTGGGTGGGTAGGTGGGTGGGTAGGTGGGTAGGTGGGTAGGTGGGTGGGTGGGTGGGTGAGTGGGTGGGTGGGTGGGTGAGTGAGTGGGTGGGTGGGTGGGTTGGTGGGTTGGTGAGTGAGTGGGTGGGTGGGTGGGTAGGTGGGTGAGTGGGTGGGTGAGTGGGTGAGTGGGTGGGTGAGTGAGTGGGTAGGTGAGTGGGTGGGTGAGTGGGTGGGTGAGTGGGTGGGTGAGTGGGTGGGTGGGTGAGTGGGTGGGTGGGTGAGTGGGTGGGTGGGTGAGTGGGTGGGTGGGTGGGTGAGTGAGTGGGTGGGTAGGTGGGTGAGTGGGTGAGTGGGTGGGTGGGTCGGTGAGTGAGTGGGTGGGTGGGTGGATGAGTGGGTGGGTGGGTGGGTGAGTGAGTGGGTGGGTGGGTGGGTGGGTGAGTGGGTGGGTGGGTGGGTGGGTGAGTGGGTGGGTGGGTGAGTGGGTGAGTGAGAGGGTGGGTGGGTAGGTGGGTGGGTAGGTGGGTGGGTGGGTAGGTGGGTGAGTGGGTGAGAGGGTGGGTGGGTGGGTGAGTGAGTGGGTGGGTGGGTGGGTAGGTGGGTGGGTAGGTGGGTGGGTGAGTGGGTAGGTGAGTGGGTGGGTAGGTGGATGGGTGGGTGGGTGAGTGGGTGAGTGGGTGGGTAGGTGGGTGGGTGGGTAGGTGGGTGGGTGAGTAGGTGGGTGGGTGGGGTGAGTGGGTGGGTGGGTGGGTAGGTGAGTGGGTGGGTGGGTGAGTGGGTGAGTGGGTGGGTAGGTGGGTGGGTAGGTGGGTGAGTGGGTGAGTGGGTGAGTGGGTGGGTAGGTGGGTGGGTGAGTGGGTAGGTGAGTGGGTGGATAGGTGGATGGGTGGGTGGGTGAGTGGGTGAGTGGGTAGGTGGGTGGGTAGGTGGGTGGGTAGGTGGGTGGGTGGGTGGGTGAGTGGGTGGGTGGGTGGGTGGGTGGGTGAGTGGGTGGGTGGGTGGGTGAGTGAGTGGGTGGGTAGGTGAGTGGGTGGGTGGGTGAGTGGGTGAGTGGGTGGGTAGGTGGGTGGGTAGGTGGGTGGGTAGGTGGGTGGGTAGGTGGGTGAGTGGGTGGGTAGGTGGATGGGTGGGTGGGTGAGTGGGTGGGTGGGTGGGTAGGTGAGTGGGTGGGTGGGTGAGTAGGTGGGTAGGTGGGTGGGTAGGTGGGTGGGTGGGTAGGTGGGTGGGTGAGTGGGTGGGTGGGTGAGTGGGTGGCTGGGTGGGTGGGTGAGTGGGTAGGTGAGTGGGTGGGTAGGTGGATGGGTGGGTGAGTGGGTGGGTGGGTAGGTGGGTGGGTAGGTGGGTGGGTAGGTGGGTGGGTGAGTGGGTGGGTGGGTGAGTGGGTGGCTGGGTGGGTGGGTGAGTGGGTAGGTGAGTCGGTGGGTAGGTGGATGGGTGGGTGGGTGAGTGGGTGAGTGGGTGGGTAGGTGGGTGGGTGGGTGGGTAGGTGGGTGGGTGGGTAGGTGGGTGGGTGGGTGGGTGAGTGGGTGGCTGGGTGGGTGGGTGAGTGGGTAGGTGAGTGGGTGGGTAGGTGGATGGGTGGGTGGGTGAGTGGGTGAGTGGGTGGGTAGGTGGGTGGGTAGGTGGGTGGGTAGGTGGGTGGGTGGGTAGGTGGGTGAGTGAGTGTGTGAGTGGGTGGGTAGGTGGGTGGGTAGGTGGGTGGGTAGGTGGGTGGGTGGGTGAGTGGGTGGGTGGGTAGGTGGGTAGGTGGGTAGGTGGGTGGGTGGGTGGGTGAGTGGGTGGGTGGGTGGGTGGGTGGGTGAGTGAGTGGGTGGGTGGGTGGGTTGGTGAGTGAGTGGGTGGGTGGGTAGGTGGGTGAGTGGGTGGGTGAGTGGGTGAGTGGGTGGGTGAGTGAGTGGGTAGGTGAGTGGGTGGGTGAGTGGGTGGGTGAGTGGGTAGGTGAGTGGGTGGGTGAGTGGGTGGGTGGGTGGGTGGGTGAGTGGGTGGGTGAGTGGGTGGGTGGGTGGGTGGGTGAGTGGGTGGGTGGGTGGGTGAGTGGGTGGGTGGGTGGGTGAGTGGGTGGCTGGGTGGGTGGGTGAGTGGGTAGGTGAGTGGGTGGGTAGGTGGATGGGTGGGTGGGTGAGTGGGTGGGTAGGTGGGTGGGTGGGTAGGTGGGTGGGTGGGTAGGTGGGTGGGTGGGTGGGTGAGTGGGTGGGTGGGTGGGTGAGTGGGTGGCTGGGTGGGTGAGTGGGTAGGTGAGTGGGTGGGTAGGTGGATGGGTGGGTGGGTGAGTGGGTGAGTGGGTGGGTAGGTGGGTGGGTGGGTAGGTGGGTGGGTGGGTAGGTGGGTGGGTGGGTGGGTAGGTGGGTGGGTGGGTGGGTGAGTGGGTGGCTGGGTGGGTGGGTGAGTGGGTAGGTAAGTGGGTGGGTAGGTGGATGGGTGGGTGGGTGAGTGGGTGAGTGGGTGGGTAGGTGGGTGGGTAGGTGGGTGGGTAGGTGGGTGGGTAGGTGGGTGAGTGAGTGGGTGAGTGGGTGGGTAGGTGGGTGGGTAGGTGGGTAGGTGGGTGGGTAGGTGGGTGGGTGGGTGGGTGAGTGGGTGGGTGGGTAGGTGGGTGGGTAGGTGGGTAGGTGGGTAGGTGGGTGGGTGGGTGGGTGAGTGGGTGGGTGGGTGGGTGAGTGAGTGGGTGGGTGGGTGGGTGGGTTGGTGAGTGAGTGGGTGGGTGGGTGGGTAGGTGGGTGAGTGGGTGGGTGAGTGGGTGAGTGGGTGGGTGAGTGAGTGGGTAGGTGAGTGGGTGGGTGAGTGGGTGGGTGAGTGGGTGGGTGAGTGGGTGGGTGGGTGAGTGGGTGGGTGGGTGAGTGGGTGGGTGGGTGAGTGGGTGGGTGGGTGGGTGAGTGAGTGGGTGGGTAGGTGGGTGAGTGGGTGAGTGGGTGGGTGGGTCGGTGAGTGAGTGGGTGGGTGGGTGGATGAGTGGGTGGGTGGGTGGGTGAGTGAGTGGGTGGGTGGGTGGGTGGGTGAGTGGGTGGGTGGGTGAGTGGGTGGGTGGGTGAGTGGGTGAGTGGGTGGGTAGGTGGGTGAGTGGGTGGGTGGGTAGGTGGGTGAGTGGGTGAGTGGGTAGGTGGGTGGGTAGGTGAGTGGGTGGGTAGGTAGGTGGGTGGGTGGGTGGGTAGGTGAGTAGGTGGGTGGGTGGGTAGGTGAGTGGCTGAGTGGGTGGGTGGGTAGGTGGGTGATTGGGTGGGTGGGTGAGTGGGTGGGTGGGTGGGTAGGTGGGTAGGTGGGTAGGTGAGTTGGTGGGTGAGTAGGTGGGTAGGTGGGTGGGTGAGTGGGTGAGTGGGTGAGTGGGTGGGTAGGTGGGTGGGTAGGTGGGTAGGTGAGTGGGTGGGTGGGTGAGTGGGTGGGTGGGTGGGTGAGTGGGTGGCTGGGTGAGTGGGTGGGTAGGTGAGTGGGTGGGTGGGTGAGTGGGTGGGTGGGTGGGTGGGTGGGTGGGTGAGTGGGTGGGTGGGTGGGTAGGTAGGTGAGTGGGTGGGTGGGTGGGTAGGTGGGTGGGTGGGTGTGGTGAGTGGGTGGGTGGGTAGGTGGGTGGGTGGGTGAGTGGGTGGGTGAGTGGGTGGGTGGGTAGGTGAGTGGGTGGGTGAGTGGGTGGGTGGGTGGGTGAGTGGGTGGGTGGGTGGGTGTGTGGGTGAGTGGGTGGGTGAGTGGGTGGGTGGGTAGGTGAGTGGGTGGGTGGTGGTGGGTGAGTGGGTGGGTGGGTGAGTGGGTGGGTGAGTAGGTGAGTGGTTGGGTGGGTGGGTGGGTGAGTGGGTGGGTGGGTGAGTGGGTGGGTGGGTAGGTGGGTGGGTGAGTGGGTGGGTGAGTGGGTGGGTGGGTGGGTGAGTGGGTGGGTGGGTGAGTGGGTGGGTGGGTAGGTGGGTGGGTAGGTGAGTGGATGGGTGGGTAGGTGGGTGGGTGAGTGGGTGGGTGAGTGGGTGGGTGAGTGGGTGGGTGGGTGGGTGGGTGAGTGGGTAGGTGGGTGGGTGGGTAGGTGGGTGGGTGGGTAGGTGGGTGGATGGGTGGGTGGTTGGTGGGTGGGTAGGTGGGTAGGTGGGTGGGTGGGTGAGTGGGTGGGTGGGTAGGTGGGTGGGTAGGTCGATGGGTGGGTAGGTGGGTGGGTGGGTGAGTGGGTGGGTGAGTGGGTGGGTGAGTGGGTGGGTGGGTGAGTGGGTGGGTGGGTAGATGGGTGGATGGGTGGGTGGGTTGGTGGGTGGGTGGGTAGGTGGGTAGGTGGGTGGGTGGGTGAGTGGGTGGGTGGGTAGGTGGGTGGGTGGGTGGGTGAGTGGGTGGGTGGGTTGGTGGGTGGGTGGGTGGGTTGGTGGGTGGGTGGGTAGGTGGGTGGGTGGGTGAGTCGGTGGGTGGGTAGGTAGGTAGGTGGGTGAGTGGGTGGGGTGGGTTGGTGGGTGGGTGGTTGAGTGGGTGGGTAGGTGGGTGGGTGGGTGAGTAGGTGGGTGGGTTGGTGGGTGGGTGGGTAGGTGGGTGGGTGGGTGAGTGGGTGGGTGGATGGGTTGGTGGGTGGATGGGTTGGTGGGTGGGTAGGTGGGTGAGTGGGTGGGTGGGTGAGTGGGTGGGTGAGTGGGTGGGTAGGTGAGTGGGTGGGTAGGTGAGTGGGGGATGGTGAGTGGGTTGGTGGGTGGGTTGGTGAGTGGGTGGGTGAGTAGGTGGGTGGGTGGGTAAATGGGTGGGTAGGTGGGTGGGTGAGTGGGAGGGTGGGTTGGTAGGTGGGTGGGTAAATGGGTGGGTAGGTGGGTGGGTGGGTGAGTGGGTGAGTGGGTAGGTGGGTGGGTGTGTAGTTGGGTAGGTGAGTGGGTGAGTGGGTGGAGTTGGTGGGAGGTTGGATGGGTAGGTGGGTGGGTGGGTAGGTGGGTGGGTGAGTGAGTGGGTGGGTGGTTGGGTGAGTGAGTGGGTGGGTGGGTGTGTGAGTGGGTAGGTGAGTGGGTGAGTGGGTGGAGTTGGTGGGAGGGTGGATGGGTAGGTGGGTGGGTGGGTAGGTGGGTGGGTGGGTAGGTGAGTGGGTGGGTAGGTGGGTGGGGTAGGTGGGTGGGTGGGTAGGTGGGTGGGTGGG
>NW_027621318.1:55000-57509 GCF_964198595.1 Lampetra fluviatilis | reverse complement strand
CGACCAAATATCGTACGAACGCCGTGAAACTTCCACAGGCTTTTCCAGCAGATTTGCACCTGCACTCAAAAAAGTCAAAATTTTTACACATAGACCCCATCAAACGGGAGAAATTGGCCCGGATTGCTCTCATGTGCGTTACGGGGCATCGTTTCTCTCGCTCCGAATTCCATCGAGCTTGGAAATCGCTCATTTTTGCGTCGCCAAATATCGTACGAACGCCGTGAAACTTCCACAGGCTTTTCAGCAGATTTGCACCTGCACTCAAAAAAGTCAAAATTTTTACACATAGACCCCATCAAACGGGAGAAATTGGCCCGGATTGCTCTCATGTGCGTTACGGGGCATCGTTTCTCTCGCGCCGAATTCTCTCGAGCTGGAAATCGCTCATTTTTGCGTCGCCAATATCGTACGAACGCCGTGAAACTTCCACAGGCTTTTTCAGCAGATTTGCACCTGCACTCAAAAAGTCAAAATTTGTACACATAGACCCCATCAAACGGAGAAAATTGGCCGGATTGCTCTCATGTGCGTTACGGGGCATCGTTTCTCTCGCTCCGAATTCCATCGAGCTGGGAAATCGCTCATTTTTGCGTCGCCAAATATCGTACGAACGCCGTGAAACTTCCACAGGCTTTTTCAGCAGATTTGCACGTGCACTCAAAAAAGTCAAAATTTGTACACATAGACCCCATCAAACGGGAGAAATTGGCCGGGATTGCTCTCATGGTGCGTTACGGGGCATCGTTTCTCTCGCGCCGAATTCCATCGAGGCTGGGAAATCGCTCATTTTTGCGTCGCCAAATATCGTACGAACGCCGTGAAACTTCCACAGGCTTTTCCAGCAGATTTGCACGTGCACTCAAAAAAGTCAAAATTTTTACACATAGACCCCATCAAACGGGAGAAATTGGCCCGGATTGCTCTCATGTGCGTTACGGGGCATCGTTTCTCTCGCGCCGAATTCTCTCGAGCTGGGAAATCGCTCATTTTTGCGTCGCCAAATATCGTACGAACGCCGTGAAACTTCCACAGGCTTTTTCAGCAGATTTGCACCTGCACTCAAAAAAGTCAAAATTTTTACACATAGACCCCATCAAACGGGAGAAATTGGCCCCGGATTGCTCTCATGTGCGTTACGGGGCATCGTTTCTCTCGCTCCGAATTCCATCGGCTTGGAAATCGCTCATTTTTGCGTCGCCAAATATCGTACGAACGCCGTGAAACTTCCACAGGCTTTTCCAGCAGATTTGCACCTGCACTCAAAAAAGTCAAAATTTTTACACATAGACCCCATCAAACGGGAGAAATTGGCCCGGATTGCTCTCATGTGCGTTACGGGGCATCGTTTCTGTCGCGCCGAATTCCATCGAGCTGGGAAATCGCTCATTTTTGCGTCGCCAAATATCGTACGAACGCCGTGAAACTTCCACAGGCTTTTCCCAGCAGATTTGGCACGTGCACTCAAAAAAGTCAAAATTTGTACACATAGACCCCATCAAACGGGAGAAATTGGCCGGGATTGCTCTCATGTGCGTTACGGGGCATCGTTTCTCTCGCTCCGAATTCCATCGAGCTGGAAATCGCTCATTTTTGCGTCGCCAAATATCGTACGAACGCCGTGAAACTTCCACAGGCTTTTTCAGCAGATTTGCACGTGCACTCAAAAAAAGTCAAAATTTGTACACATAGACCCCATCAAACGGGAGAAATTGGCCGGGATTGCTCTCATGTGCGTTACGGGGCATCGTTTCTCTCGCGCCGAATTCCATCGAGCTGGGAAATCGCTCATTTTTGCGTCGCCAAATATCGTACGAACGCCGTGAAACTTCCACAGGCTTTTTCAGCAGATTTGCACGTGCACTCAAAAAAGTCAAAATTTTTACACATAGACCCCATCAAACGGGAGGAAATTGGCCCGATTGCTCTCATGTGCGTTACGGGGCATCGTTTCTCTCGCTCCGAATTCCATCGAGCTTGGAAATCGCTCATTTTTGCGTCGCCAAATATCGTACGAACGCCGTGAAACTTCCACAGGCTTTTCCAGCAGATTTGCACCTGCACTCAAAAAAGTCAAAATTAGTCAAAATTTTTACACATAGACCCCATCAAACGGGAGAAATTGGCCCGGATTGCTCTCATGTGCGTTACGGGGCATCGTTTCTCTCGCGCCGAATTCTCTCGAGCTGGGAAATCGCTCATTTTTGCGTCGCCAAATATCGTACGAACGCCGTGAAACTTCCACAGGCTTTTTCAGCAGATTTGCACCTGCACTCAAAAAAGTCAAAATTTGTACACATAGACCCCATCAAACGGGAGAAATTGGCCGGGATTGCTCTCATGTGCGTTACGGGGCATCGTTTCTCTCGCTCCGAATTCCATCGAGCTGGGAAATCGCTCATTTTTGCGTCGCCAAATATCGTACGAACGCCGTGAAACTTCCACAGGCTTTTTCAGCAGATTTGCACGTGCACTCAAAAAAGTCAAAATTTTTACACATAGACCCCAT
>NW_027621318.1:35000-45000 GCF_964198595.1 Lampetra fluviatilis | reverse complement strand
AAGCAAAGAACATGTATGGCGTGTACGTTTTTTTACGAATTTTCATTAGCAATCTAACGACATGAATTGCGAAGACGTTTTTTGAACAATTGTATTCCTTTCCCAAAACATCGAGTGCTAGTGTATAAAACCGCTAGAGAAAATAAATTGGCAGGCGAAACTTAAAAAGGAGAGACCCATGAACAGCATGGCCAGGCGGCTCACCTCGACGTTTTTCCCCCGAGCAAAGTCCGCCGAGACCCCCTGTATCCCACGGGGATGTACTGGCGTGCACTTAAAGGTTGATGCCGCTCTGTTACTTGGGAAACGAACCACAAGCCAAATCCAGCTAATTTGTGAATGACTTAGCTCTCCTGCTTTCTCGAGAACGTGCTTTTTTCGTCGGATGAAACTTCCACAGGCTTTTCCAGCAGATTTGCACCTGCACTCAAAAAAGTCAAAATTTTTACACATAGACCCCATCAAACGGGAGAAATTGGCCCGGATTGCTCTCATGTGCGTTACGGGGCATCGTTTCTCTCGCGCCGAATTCTCTCGAGCTGGGAAATCGCTCATTTTTGCGTCGCCAAATATCGTACGAACGCCGTGAAACTTCCACAGGCTTTTTCAGCAGATTTGCACGTGCACTCAAAAAAGTCAAAATTTTTACACATAGACCCCATCAAACGGGAGAAATTGGCCCGGATTGCTCTCATGTGCGTTACGGGGCATCGTTTCTCTCGCGCCGAATTCCATCGAGCTGGGAAATCGCTCATTTTTGCGTCGCCAAATATCGTACGAACGCCGTGAAACTTCCACAGGCTTTTTCAGCAGATTTGCACCTGCACTCAAAAAAGTCAAAATTTTTACACATAGACCCCATCAAACGGGAGAAATTGGCCCGGATTGCTCTCATGTGCGTTACGGGGCATCGTTTCTCTCGCGCCGAATTCTCTCGAGCTGGGAAATCGCTCATTTTTGCGTCGCCAAATATCGTACGAACGCCGTGAAACTTCCACAGGCTTTTTCAGCAGATTTGCACGTGCACTCAAAAAAGTCAAAATTTTTACACATAGACCCCATCAAACGGGAGAAATTGGCCCGGATTGCTCTCATGTGCGTTACGGGGCATCGTTTCTGTCGCGCCGAATTCCATCGAGCTGGGAAATCGCTCATTTTTGCGTCGCCAAATATCGTACGAACGCCGTGAAACTTCCACAGGCTTTTTCAGCAGATTTGCACGTGCACTCAAAAAAGTCAAAATTTGTACACATAGACCCCATCAAACGGGAGAAATTGGCCCGGATTGCTCTCATGTGCGTTACGGGGCATCGTTTCTCTCGCGCCGAATTCTCTCGAGCTGGGAAATCGCTCATTTTTGCGTCGCCAAATATCGTACGAACGCCGTGAAACTTCCACAGGCTTTTTCAGCAGATTTGCACGTGCACTCAAAAAAGTCAAAATTTTTACACATAGACCCCATCAAACGGGAGAAATTGGCCCGGATTGCTCTCATGTGCGTTACGGGGCATCGTTTCTGTCGCGCCGAATTCCATCGAGCTGGGAAATCGCTCATTTTTGCGTCGCCAAATATCGTACGAACGCCGTGAAACTTCCACAGGCTTTTCCAGCAGATTTGCACGTGCACTCAAAAAAGTCAAAATTTTTACACATAGACCCCATCAAACGGGAGAAATTGGCCGGGATTGCTCTCATGTGCGTTACGGGGCATCGTTTCTCTCGCGCCGAATTCCATCGAGCTGGGAAATCGCTCATTTTTGCGTCGCCAAATATCGTACGAACGCCGTGAAACTTCCACAGGCTTTTTCAGCAGATTTGCACGTGCACTCAAAAAAGTCAAAATTTGTACACATAGACCCCATCAAACGGGAGAAATTGGCCCGGATTGCTCTCATGTGCGTTACGGGGCATCGTTTCTCTCGCGCCGAATTCTCTCGAGCTGGGAAATCGCTCATTTTTGCGTCGCCAAATATCGTACGAACGCCGTGAAACTTCCACAGGCTTTTTCAGCAGATTTGCACGTGCACTCAAAAAAGTCAAAATTTTTACACATAGACCCCATCAAACGGGAGAAATTGGCCCGGATTGCTCTCATGTGCGTTACGGGGGCATCGTTTCTGTCGCGCCGAATTCCATCGAGCTGGGAAATCGCTCATTTTTGCGTCGCCAAATATCGTACGAACGCCGTGAAACTTCCACAGGCTTTTCCAGCAGATTTGCACGTGCACTCAAAAAAGTCAAAATTTTTACACATAGACCCCATCAAACGGAGAAAATTGGCCGGGATTGCTCTCATGTGCGTTACGGGGGCATCGTTTCTCTCGCTCCGAATTCCATCGAGCTGGGAAATCGCTCATTTTTGCGTCGCCAAATATCGTACGAACGCCGTGAAACTTCCACAGGCTTTTTCAGCAGATTTGCACGTGCACTCAAAAAAGTCAAAATTTTTACACATAGACCCCATCAAACGGGAGAAATTGGCCGGGATTGCTCTCATGTGCGTTACGGGGCATCGTTTCTCTCGCGCCGAATTCCATCGAGCTGGGAAATCGCTCATTTTTTGCGTCGCCAAATATCGTACGAACGCCGTGAAACTTCCACAGGCTTTTCCAGCAGATTGGCACGTGCACTCAAAAAAGTCAAAATTTGTACACATAGACCCCATCAAACGGGAGAAATTGGCCGGGATTGCTCTCATGTGCGTTACGGGGCATCGTTTCTCTCGCTCCGAATTCCATCGAGCTGGGAAATCGCTCATTTTTGCGTCGCCAAATATCGTACGAACGCCGTGAAACTTCCACAGGCTTTTCCAGCAGATTTGCACCTGCACTCAAAAAAGTCAAAATTTTTACACATAGACCCCATCAAACGGGAGAAATTGGCCCGGATTGCTCTCATGTGCGTTACGGGGCATCGTTTCTCTCGCGCCGAATTCTCTCGAGCTGGGAAATCGCTCATTTTTGCGTCGCCAAATATCGTACGAACGCCGTGAAACTTCCACAGGCTTTTTCAGCAGATTTGCACCTGCACTCAAAAAAGTCAAAATTTTTACACATAGACCCCATCAAACGGGAGAAATTGGCCGGGATTGCTCTCATGTGCGTTACGGGGCATCGTTTCTCTCGCGCCGAATTCCATCGAGCTGGGAAATCGCTCATTTTTGCGTCGCCAAATATCGTACGAACGCCGTGAAACTTCCACAGGCTTTTCCAGCAGATTGGCACGTGCACTCAAAAAAGTCAAAATTTGTACACATAGACCCCCAATCAAACGGGAGAAATTGGCCCGGATTGCTCTCATGTGCGTTACGGGGCATCGTTTCTCTCGCTCCGAATTCCATCGAGCTTGGATGGAAATCGCTCATTTTTGCGTCGCCAAATATCGTACGAACGCCGTGAAACTTCCACAGGCTTTTCCAGCAGATTTGCACCTGCACTCAAAAAAGTCAAAATTTTTACACATAGACCCCATCAAACGGGAGAAATTGGCCCGGATTGCTCTCATGTGCGTTACGGGGCATCGTTTCTCTCGCGCCGAATTCCATCGAGCTGGGAAATCGCTCATTTTTGCGTCGCCAAATATCGTACGAACGCCGTGAAACTTCCACAGGCTTTTTCAGCAGATTTGCACGTGCACTCAAAAAAGTCAAAATTTTTACACATAGACCCCATCAAACGGGAGAAATTGGCCGGATTGCTCTCATGTGCGTTACGGGGCATCGTTTCTCTCGCGCCGAATTCCATCGAGCTGGGAAATCGCTCATTTTTGCGTCGCCAAATATCGTACGAACGCCGTGAAACTTCCACAGGCTTTTTCAGCAGATTTGCACGTGCACTCAAAAAAGTCAAAATTTGTACACATAGACCCCATCAAACGGGAGAAATTGGCCGGGATTGCTCTCATGTGCGTTACGGGGCATCGTTTCTCTCGCGCCGAATTCCATCGAGCTGGGAAATCGCTCATTTTTGCGTCGCCAAATATCGTACGAACGCCGTGAAACTTCCACAGGCTTTTTCAGCAGATTTGCACGTGCACTCAAAAAAGTCAAAATTTTTACACATAGACCCCATCAAACGGGAGAAAGGCCGGGATTGCTCTCATGTGCGTTACGGGGCATCGTTTCTCTCGCGCCGAATTCCATCGAGCTGGGAAATCGCTCATTTTTGCGTCGCCAAATATCGTACGAACGCCGTGAAACTTCCACAGGCTTTTCCAGCAGATTTGCACGTGCACTCAAAAAAGTCAAAATTTTTACACATAGACCCCATCAAACGGGAGAAATTGGCCCGGATTGCTCTCATGTGCGTTACGGGGCATCGTTTCTCTCGCGCCGAATTCTCTCGAGCTGGGAAATCGCTCATTTTTGCGTCGCCAAATATCGTACGAACGCCGTGAAACTTCCACAGGCTTTTTCAGCAGATTTGCACCTGCACTCAAAAAAGTCAAAATTTTTACACATAGACCCCATCAAACGGGAGAAATTGGCCCGGATTGCTCTCATGTGCGTTACGGGGCATCGTTTCTCTCGCTCCGAATTCCATCGAGCTTGGAAATCGCTCATTTTTGCGTCGCCAAATATCGTACGAACGCCGTGAAACTTCCACAGGCTTTTCCAGCAGATTTGCACCTGCACTCAAAAAGTCAAAATTTTTACACATAGACCCCATCAAACGGGAGAAATTGGCCGGGATTGCTCTCATGTGCGTTACGGGGCATCGTTTCTCTCGCTCCGAATTCCATCGAGCTGGGAAATCGCTCATTTTTGCGTCGCCAAATATCGTACGAACGCCGTGAAACTTCCACAGGCTTTTTCAGCAGATTTGCACGTGCACTCAAAAAAGTCAAAATTTGTACACATAGACCCCATCAAACGGGAGAAATTGGCCGGGATTGCTCTCATGTGCGTTACGGGGCATCGTTTCTCTCGCTCCGAATTCCATCGAGCTTGGAAATCGCTCATTTTTGCGTCGCCAAATATCGTACGAACGCCGTGAAACTTCCACAGGCTTTTCCAGCAGATTTGCACCTGCACTCAAAAAAGTCAAAATTTTTACACATAGACCCCATCAAACGGGAGAAATTGGCCCGGATTGCTCTCATGTGCGTTACGGGGCATCGTTTCTGTCGCGCCGAATTCCATCGAGCTGGGAAATCGCTCATTTTTGCGTCGCCAAATATCGTACGAACGCCGTGAAACTTCCACAGGCTTTTCCAGCAGATTGGCACGTGCACTCAAAAAAGTCAAAATTTGTACACATAGACCCCATCAAACGGGAGAAATTGGCCGGGATTGCTCTCATGTGCGTTACGGGGCATCGTTTCTCTCGCTCCGAATTCCATCGAGCTGGGAAATCGCTCATTTTTGCGTCGCCAAATATCGTACGAACGCCGTGAAACTTCCACAGGCTTTTTCAGCAGATTTGCACGTGCACTCAAAAAAGTCAAAATTTGTACACATAGACCCCATCAAACGGGAGAAATTGGCCGGGATTGCTCTCATGTGCGTTACGGGGCATCGTTTCTCTCGCGCCGAATTCCATCGAGCTGGGAAATCGCTCATTTTTGCGTCGCCAAATATCGTACGAACGCCGTGAAACTTCCACAGGCTTTTTCAGCAGATTTGCACCTGCACTCAAAAAAGTCAAAATTTTTACACATAGACCCCATCAAACGGGAGAAATTGGCCCGGATTGCTCTCATGTGCGTTACGGGGCATCGTTTCTCTCGCTCCGAATTCCATCGAGCTTGGAAATCGCTCATTTTTGCGTCGCCAAATATCGTACGAACGCCGTGAAACTTCCACAGGCTTTTCCAGCAGATTTGCACCTGCACTCAAAAAAGTCAAAATTTTTACACATAGACCCCATCAAACGGGAGAAATTGGCCCGGATTGCTCTCATGTGCGTTACGGGGCATCGTTTCTCTCGCGCCGAATTCTCTCGAGCTGGGAAATCGCTCATTTTTGCGTCGCCAAATATCGTACGAACGCCGTGAAACTTCCACAGGCTTTTTCAGCAGATTTGCACCTGCACTCAAAAAAGTCAAAATTTGTACACATAGACCCCATCAAACGGGAGAAATTGGCCGGGATTGCTCTCATGTGCGTTACGGGGCATCGTTTCTCTCGCTCCGAATTCCATCGAGCTGGGAAATCGCTCATTTTTGCGTCGCCAAATATCGTACGAACGCCGTGAAACTTCCACAGGCTTTTTCAGCAGATTTGCACGTGCACTCAAAAAAGTCAAAATTTTTACACATAGACCCCATCAAACGGGAGAAATTGGCCGGGATTGCTCTCATGTGCGTTACGGGGCATCGTTTCTCTCGCGCCGAATTCCATCGAGCTGGGAAATCGCTCATTTTTGCGTCGCCAAATATCGTACGAACGCCGTGAAACTTCCACAGGCTTTTCCAGCAGATTTGCACGTGCACTCAAAAAAGTCAAAATTTTTACACATAGACCCCATCAAACGGGAGAAATTGGCCCGGATTGCTCTCATGTGCGTTACGGGGCATCGTTTCTCTCGCGCCGAATTCTCTCGAGCTGGGAAATCGCTCATTTTTGCGTCGCCAAATATCGTACGAACGCCGTGAAACTTCCACAGGCTTTTTCAGCAGATTTGCACCTGCACTCAAAAAAGTCAAAATTTTTACACATAGACCCCATCAAACGGGAGAAATTGGCCCGGATTGCTCTCATGTGCGTTACGGGGCATCGTTTCTCTCGCTCCGAATTCCATCGAGCTTGGAAATCGCTCATTTTTGCGTCGCCAAATATCGTACGAACGCCGTGAAACTTCCACAGGCTTTTCCAGCAGATTTGCACCTGCACTCAAAAAAGTCAAAATTTTTACACATAGACCCCATCAAACGGGAGAAATTGGCCCGGATTGCTCTCATGTGCGTTACGGGGCATCGTTTCTGTCGCGCCGAATTCCATCGAGCTGGGAAATCGCTCATTTTTGCGTCGCCAAATATCGTACGAACGCCGTGAAACTTCCACAGGCTTTTTCAGCAGATTTGCACCTGCACTCAAAAAAGTCAAAATTTGTACACATAGACCCCATCAAACGGGAGAAATTGGCCGGGATTGCTCTCATGTGCGTTACGGGGCATCGTTTCTCTCGCTCCGAATTCCATCGAGCTGGGAAATCGCTCATTTTTGCGTCGCCAAATATCGTACGAACGCCGTGAAACTTCCACAGGCTTTTTCAGCAGATTTGCACGTGCACTCAAAAAAGTCAAAATTTTTACACATAGACCCCATCAAACGGGAGAAATTGGCCGGGATTGCTCTCATGTGCGTTACGGGGCATCGTTTCTCTCGCGCCGAATTCCATCGAGCTGGGAAATCGCTCATTTTTGCGTCGCCAAATATCGTACGAACGCCGTGAAACTTCCACAGGCTTTTCCAGCAGATTTGCACGTGCACTCAAAAAAGTCAAAATTTTTACACATAGACCCCATCAAACGGGAGAAATTGGCCCGGATTGCTCTCATGTGCGTTACGGGGCATCGTTTCTCTCGCGCCGAATTCTCTCGAGCTGGGAAATCGCTCATTTTTGCGTCGCCAAATATCGTACGAACGCCGTGAAACTTCCACAGGCTTTTTCAGCAGATTTGCACCTGCACTCAAAAAAGTCAAAATTTTTACACATAGACCCCATCAAACGGGAGAAATTGGCCCGGATTGCTCTCATGTGCGTTACGGGGCATCGTTTCTCTCGCTCCGAATTCCATCGAGCTTGGAAATCGCTCATTTTTGCGTCGCCAAATATCGTACGAACGCCGTGAAACTTCCACAGGCTTTTCCAGCAGATTTGCACCTGCACTCAAAAAAGTCAAAATTTTTACACATAGACCCCATCAAACGGGAGAAATTGGCCCGGATTGCTCTCATGTGCGTTACGGGGCATCGTTTCTGTCGCGCCGAATTCCATCGAGCTGGGAAATCGCTCATTTTTGCGTCGCCAAATATCGTACGAACGCCGTGAAACTTCCACAGGCTTTTCCAGCAGATTGGCACGTGCACTCAAAAAAGTCAAAATTTGTACACATAGACCCCATCAAACGGGAGAAATTGGCCGGGATTGCTCTCATGTGCGTTACGGGGCATCGTTTCTCTCGCTCCGAATTCCATCGAGCTGGGAAATCGCTCATTTTTGCGTCGCCAAATATCGTACGAACGCCGTGAAACTTCCACAGGCTTTTTCAGCAGATTTGCACGTGCACTCAAAAAAGTCAAAATTTGTACACATAGACCCCATCAAACGGGAGAAATTGGCCGGGATTGCTCTCATGTGCGTTACGGGGCATCGTTTCTCTCGCGCCGAATTCCATCGAGCTGGGAAATCGCTCATTTTTGCGTCGCCAAATATCGTACGAACGCCGTGAAACTTCCACAGGCTTTTTCAGCAGATTTGCACGTGCACTCAAAAAAGTCAAAATTTTTACACATAGACCCCATCAAACGGGAGAAATTGGCCGGGATTGCTCTCATGTGCGTTACGGGGCATCGTTTCTCTCGCGCCGAATTCCATCGAGCTGGGAAATCGCTCATTTTTGCGTCGCCAAATATCGTACGAACGCCGTGAAACTTCCACAGGCTTTTTCAGCAGATTTGCACGTGCACTCAAAAAAGTCAAAATTTTTACACATAGACCCCATCAAACGGGAGAAATTGGCCCGGATTGCTCTCATGTGCGTTACGGGGCATCGTTTCTCTCGCTCCGAATTCCATCGAGCTTGGAAATCGCTCATTTTTGCGTCGCCAAATATCGTACGAACGCCGTGAAACTTCCACAGGCTTTTCCAGCAGATTTGCACCTGCACTCAAAAAAGTCAAAATTTTTACACATAGACCCCATCAAACGGGAGAAATTGGCCCGGATTGCTCTCATGTGCGTTACGGGGCATCGTTTCTCTCGCGCCGAATTCTCTCGAGCTGGGAAATCGCTCATTTTTGCGTCGCCAAATATCGTACGAACGCCGTGAAACTTCCACAGGCTTTTTCAGCAGATTTGCACCTGCACTCAAAAAAGTCAAAATTTGTACACATAGACCCCATCAAACGGGAGAAATTGGCCGGGATTGCTCTCATGTGCGTTACGGGGCATCGTTTCTCTCGCTCCGAATTCCATCGAGCTGGGAAATCGCTCATTTTTGCGTCGCCAAATATCGTACGAACGCCGTGAAACTTCCACAGGCTTTTTCAGCAGATTTGCACGTGCACTCAAAAAAGTCAAAATTTTTACACATAGACCCCATCAAACGGGAGAAATTGGCCGGGATTGCTCTCATGTGCGTTACGGGGCATCGTTTCTGTCGCGCCGAATTCCATCGAGCTGGGAAATCGCTCATTTTTGCGTCGCCAAATATCGTACGAACGCCGTGAAACTTCCACAGGCTTTTCCAGCAGATTTGCACGTGCACTCAAAAAAGTCAAAATTTTTACACATAGACCCCATCAAACGGGAGAAATTGGCCCGGATTGCTCTCATGTGCGTTACGGGGCATCGTTTCTCTCGCGCCGAATTCTCTCGAGCTGGGAAATCGCTCATTTTTGCGTCGCCAAATATCGTACGAACGCCGTGAAACTTCCACAGGCTTTTTCAGCAGATTTGCACGTGCACTCAAAAAAGTCAAAATTTTTACACATAGACCCCATCAAACGGGAGAAATTGGCCCGGATTGCTCTCATGTGCGTTACGGGGCATCGTTTCTCTCGCTCCGAATTCCATCGAGCTTGGAAATCGCTCATTTTTGCGTCGCCAAATATCGTACGAACGCCGTGAAACTTCCACAGGCTTTTCCAGCAGATTTGCACCTGCACTCAAAAAAGTCAAAATTTTTACACATAGACCCCATCAAACGGGAGAAATTGGCCCGGATTGCTCTCATGTGCGTTACGGGGCATCGTTTCTGTCGCGCCGAATTCCATCGAGCTGGGAAATCGCTCATTTTTGCGTCGCCAAATATCGTACGAACGCCGTGAAACTTC